>NC_048441.1:5776286-5956743 GCF_004353265.1 Vitis riparia
TAGAATCAATCCCAATGATGAGAAACAAAAGGAAGAAAGAAACTTAGATTCAGCCCAAGATGCAGTCCTATTGATGAGTAACAAAAGGAACTAACGTTTAAGCTATAAGATAGAACCAAGGATGGAATCATAGGAAAAGAAATAAACAAAGAATACGTGATATAACCTAGGATAGTGTCCCAATGATGAGAAACCAAAGGAACAAACATCAAACTTAAATGAAACCTATGATCGTGTCCCAATGTTGAGAAAGTAAAGGAACAAACGATTAAGGATAATTAGAAAGTAGAATGGTGTCCCAATGATGAGAAACAAAACTAACAAAAAGCAAACTTAGATAGAACTTAGGATGACATCCCAATAATTAAAAACCAGATGAACAAAGAATAAATTGAGAAAGAGCCTAGGATGGTGTCCTAATGATGAGAAACGGAAGGAACAAACGATTAAGCTTAGAAAGAACCTAGGATAGCATTCCATTTATCAGAAACCAAATGAACAAAGACTAAACTGATATAGAAACTAGAATGGTGTCCTAATGTTCAGAAACAAAAGTAATAAAGAAGAAACTTGGATACAACCTAGAATGGTGTTCCAATGATGAGAAATCAAATGAACAAAAAATAAACTGAGATAGAATATAGGATGGTGTCCCAATGACGAGAAACCAAAGGAACAAATGATTAAGTTTTGTAACAACCTGTGATGGCTTCCCAATGATGAGAAACCAAAGGAACAAACAATTAGATTTAGATAAAACCTAGTTTTGCATCCCAATGATGAGAAACAAAATGAACAAATAATAACCTGTGATAAAACATATGATGGTGTCTCAATGAGGAGAAAAAAAAGTAACAAAGAAGAAATTTAGATAGAATCTAAGATGGTTTCCCAATGATTACTAACCAAAGGAACAAAGAAGAAACTTCGATTCACGCTAGGATGTAGTCCTATTGATGAGAACAAAAGGAACTAACGTTTAAGCTTTAGATAGAACTTAAGATGGCATCACAATAATGTGAAAGTAAATAAAAAATAATAATAACATTAGATAGAACCCAGGATATTGTCCTAAGGATGAGAAACCAAAGGAATAAGCATCAAACTAAAATCAAACCAATGATGGTGTCCTAATATTCAATAACTGAAGAAACAAATGATTAATGTTAGATAGAACCAAGGATGACGCCCCAATGATGAAAAACTAAACAAAGAAATAATAAACTAAGATAGAACATAGGATGGTGTCCTAATGATGAGAAACCAAAGGAACAAAGAAGAAACCTAAATAGAAGCAAGGAGGGTGTCACAATGATGAGAAACCAAACGAACAAACGATTAAACTTATACAAAACCTAGGATGTCTTCCCAATGATATGAAACCAAACAAACAAAGAATAAATTGAGGAAGAACCTAAGTTGTTCCCAATAATTAGAAACCAAATGATTAAGCACATATAGAACCTAGGATGGCGTCCCAATAATTAGAAACCAAATGAACATAGAATAAACTAATAAAGAACTTAGGATGGTGTCCCAATGATGAGAAACCAATGGAACAAACAATTAAGCTTAAATAGAACCTAGGATAACATTCCACTTATCAGACACAAAATGAACAAAGAATAAAATGAAATAGAAATTAATGGTGTTGCAATGATGAAATGCAAAAGAAACAAATACGAAACTTAGATACAAACGGTGTTAGAATCTTGGATGGTGCTCCATTGACAAGAAACAAAGGAACAAACGATTAAATTTAGAAACAACCTAGTATTGTGTCCCAATGATGAGAAACCAATGGAACACAAGATTATGTTTAGATAGAACTTAGCTTTGCCTCCGAATGATGAGAAACGAAATAAACACAGAATAAACTGAGGTACAACCTATGATGTTGTCCCAATGATGAAAAACAAAAGTAACAAAGAAGAAACTTACATAGAACCTAAGATGGTGTCTAAATGATGAGAAACCAAATGAAGAGAGAAGAAACTTATATTCAATCTAGGATGCAGTCCTATTGATGAGAAACGAAATGAACTAACATTTACTTATATTAGAACCTAGGATGGCGTCCCAATGACGGGAAAGCAAAATAAACAAAGAATAAACTTATATAGAACCTAGGATATTATCCCAATGATGAGAAAACTAATAATTTTTTAAACCTCAACTAAATATGAGATTAACTGAAAAACTAAACAAAACATAATGATTTTTAAAGGAAACTAAACTAAGCATAATAACAATGAACCAACCATACTAATTATTTTTAAAAACTAGACTAAACATGATCAACAAAATAACCAAACTAATGATTTTAAAAACTAAACTAAGCATAATATCAACAAAAAAACCAAACTAATAATTTTTCAAAACTAAATTAAGCATGAGATAAAAAAAATAACCATGCTAATATTTTTTAAAATAAACTAAACTAAGCACAATATCAACAAAGCACCCAAATTAATAATTTTTTACAAACTAAACTAAATATGAGATTAATGGAATAACCACATAACTAATGATTTTTAAAAGAAACTAAGCTAAGTATAATATCAACAAAGCAACCAAACTAATAATTTTTATAAACTAAACTAAGCATAAGATGAAAGGAATAACCAAACTAATATATCTTAAAAGAAACTAAACAAATCATAATATGAACAAAACAACCAAACTAATGATTTTTTTTTTTTTTACAAAAAAAAAAAAAAAAAAAACAAACAAACAAAACAAAAACTAATGTAAGCATAATATCAACAAAGAAACCAAAGTAATAATTTTTCAAAACTAAACTAAACATGAAATTAACTGACTTTTTAAAAGAAACTAAACTTAGTATAATATTGTCACACCCCAAATTTTTTTTTTTATTATTTATTTTTCAACTAAACAATTGATACTCAAATACATATAAGTGCTCTCAAAAATTTAAATGTAAAGTTCTACTTGAATTTGTTCAAAAAGAGGATATGGCAAACCTGTTATAAAGAGTACATCCTGTATTAAACATTGTGACTATTAAGTTAACAAAATATGTTTTGTTTCACAAAAGAAACTTGTACAACATTAATTTACATATACCAAGCTCCATTGTTTACTACGGGTAGCCCATACTACAAGTGTATCTGACAAATATATACATTACATCATTCCAACAAAAGGTTTAGTCTTGATACAAAAGGCATGGCCTCAAAAGACTTTCAATATGAGCAAACAGCATCCAATCACAGTAAAGCATTGCTCAAGCATTATTTCCTGCATAGGTCTTCTGACCTGCATCTAGAGGTGGAAGGGATAGGGTGAGTTCACAACTCAGTAGGAAAGTTTATAACCATCCTAAGTATACCCTTAAAAACCATGAATTAAACGTTTAATAGCATGCATGATAAATATTTCATAACCATTAACAAATGTGTAATTATGTTAAACATGTATGCATGTGTTTGTTGGTTTCATCATTGCTTTTCCCCATCCATCCTTTCACAACTGATAAATTGCTGACTCCCAACAATCTACACAGCAGATACAATGCTCCATAAGAACTCGATCGATATAATAATGACTATTTTGGGACATCACCCAAGGGCAAGTCATACCCCGTGTCTTTTGGGACTCATACCCAAGGGCAGGACCAACCCCGTGTCTTTAGGGACTAAAACCCAGGGGCAGGACCAACCCCATACACCCACATCGGAGTGTCTTCCTCGAGGGCTTTAGGGACTTTCACCCAAGGACCCACGGTCCCACATAAACAATATATCAAATGATAAGGCCTGTAGCATCACATAAGCACTTCGCCACCAATAAATTCTCTGAATATCATCTGTGATAACTCCATATCCTTCTTGCAATGCAACCCCACCATGAACCATTTCGACAACACAAACCATGAATCTTCATACCAATATACGTTCCAATATCATGGTAACATCTCAATGCAATAAAACAAGATGCAATGACACCTTAAAACATTTTATGAAATCATAGAAATAACATGAAATGCCAACAAATAATTCAAGGAAAGAAATCAAATACACCATAGAATAGCATAAAATTCCCTACCTTACACCGACCTCCTTTTTGTGTTTCTTCTAAGTAGGCGATCTTTGCCTATTACGAGGAACTGAAATGAAACAACATAATTTAGGTTTTAGTTTATTGTTGCAAATTTTTAATTCTCACATTCTCTAATCTATAACCTACATGTTTTCAAATCAAATTTGAATTGAATTAAACAATATTTACAATGCATATTAATTTCCCTAATTAATTACCAAACACTAATTCTTTTGATTTTCTTAAAGCCTAACCTATTAACAAATCCCAAGTGTCCAAATAACCCAATTCATCACATGTTTACTAATCTATTTTTCAATCAAACCAAATTAAACAAAGATTTATGCTGATCTTACCATTAATAAAATACTTAACTTAAAATACTTTAATCTTTAATTAATTGTGATTCTTAACTAAAACGGGTTTATAGCTAATTATACTCAACTTTTACACAATTTGTACCGTTAATTCTTTTCAACATACCATTAGGAACCAAAATAAACGAAAATTACAAAATTAAACAACTTGCTTACCTCAAATCTACACTTTCTCTCTCTAGATTCTCTCTCTAACCCAAGTTGCTGCAGGTGAAATGGTGCAAAACGAGCTGCAGCCCCCTTATAAAGGGTCTCCTAGCACCCAAGCACGAGGTGGCAGCCCACATGGCTGCCACCAATCCACCCAAGTAGGAGGTGGCATTCCACCAACTCCAATTTCCCAATTTTGCACTTTAGTCCTTCAAGTTATCAAAAATAAAACCCATAATTGCCCATTAGTCCTTTAGGTTTTCATAACCCTAATCAGTCCCTAAGAACCTAATAAGCATGCTTAGATCATTAGCTAATCCCACTTAACCTTAATCAAAGTTTAATTCATAATTAAACATGATTAGCACTAAACTAGTTTTAACATCTAATTAAGCAAGCTTAGAGTTAAGTACTAAAATAATCATTATTGCCTAATTAATTCATTAGTACTAGGTGTTACAAATATCATGAAAGAGAAACTAAACTTAGTATAATATCACGAAAGTAAGCGAACTAATAATGTTTAAAAACTAAACTAAGTGTAAGATTAATTAAGTAATCAAACTAATGATTTTTAAAAGATTATACCAAGCATAACCAATGTTTAAAATATCTGTAAACACAGATATATTGGTACTTGGATTTTACGGATATATTGAATATATCGGATAAATATCGATAGAAGAGAAATAGTTCAAAATTCATGAAAATGTTTAGAAAACTTTTTTAAAAAAAATGATAAAATAAGTAAAAATACACATATTAAAGTTCTTTTGTAACTATAATTAACATAAATACTATTATATATAATATTTATGAAATTTTTATTAAAAAAATTAGCTTAAATTCCTTTAATATATTTATATTCATTTATTTTAAAAATTAAAAATACTTTTATTAAAACATGTTTTATGACATTTTAAATAAAAATTTAAATTGATTTATATAAAATATTTTATTTGAGATTTAATTTCTAAAATTTTATTATAAATATGTGGTGACAACTTTTTTATTAACATTAATTTGTTTAAATAATTAAAATTATTGATAATTTATATATCAAATTAATTTTAATTTATAAAATATTCAAACTTCATTAATTTTTTACATTGTAGTAATTTTTTAGTAAAATTATATTTTTAAAATATAAAATTAAAAGAATAAATAAAAAATTAAAAGTGAAGTGATAGTAATTTTTTAAAATAGGATTAATGAGATAAATATGAAAAGTAGTTAAAAATAAAATGATAATATAAATTTAAAATAAAAGATAAATTAAAAATGAATAATTAAAAATATATCAATATACATAATTTTTAAAAAAAAAATTCAAACAATCGGCGATTTTTTGTGCTCTCCCTACTTGTCGCCGCACGTCACCCCACGCTCGATTTTTTTGCCGATAGATTGCTTCTAAATTGATTTTTAAAAGAAACTAAACAAAGCATAATATGAACAAAACAACCAAACTAATAATTTTTTAGAAACTAAACTAAATATGAGATCAACCAAATAACAAACCTAATGATTTTTAATAGAATTAAACTAAGCAAAATATCAACAAAGCAACCAAACTAATAATTTTCAAAAATAAACTAAACATGAGATCAACGGAATAACTCAACTAATGATTTTTAATAGAAAAACTAAACTAAAGGTGATATCCACAAAGCAACCAAACTAATAAAGTAAAACTAAAATATGCACGAGATTAAACAAATAATCTAACCAATGATTTTTAAGATAATTAAACCAAACAAATTGACAAAGTAACCAAACTAATAATTTTTTAAAATGAAACTAAATATGAGATGAATTGAATAACTAAACTAATTTCACATTAAAGAAACTAAACTAAGCATAATATCAGCAAAACAACCAAACTAATAATTTTTAAAACCAAAACTAAAAATGAGATTAACTAAATAACTAAACTAATTATTTTTAAAAAAAAAATTGAACAAACCATGATATCAACAAAGCAACCAAACTAATAATTTTTAAAAACTAAACAAAACATGAGATCAACATAATAACTAAACTAATGTGTTTTAAAGAAAACTAAATTGTGCATTATATCAACAAAGCAACAAAACTTATAATTTTTCAAAACTAAACTAAGCATAAGATCAAAAGGATAACTAAACTAATGATTTTTAAAAGAAATTAAACGAAGCATAGTATCAGTAAATATACCATACTAATAACTTTTAAAAATGAAACTAAATATGAGATCAATGGACTAACCGAACTAATGATTTTTAAAAGAAACTAAACTTAGTATAATATCATGAAAACAAGCAAACGAATAATGTTTAAAAACTAAACTAAGTATGAGATTAATAGAGTAACCAAACTAATGATTCTTAAAAGAATTATACCAAGCACAACATCAACAAACCAACCAAACTAATAATTTTTTGAAAAGTAAACTAAACATGAGATCAAAAGATTAACCAAACTAATGATTTTTAAAAGAAACTAGACTAAGCATTGTATCAACAAAACAATCAAACTAATAATTTTTATAAACTAAATTAAGCATCCAATTAATACATGAGAATATAAAATTTCTCATTATAGAAACAATGTAAAATGTACCACTCTTTAGATTTTTTTGATCTCCTGCAACCTGACTTGAAGCTGCATTCAATTTTCCCTACATTTATGGAGACTAAAAGTTTTATCACAATTCAAAACAAAGGAGTTAGATAAGAATAAGAGCTGATATGTACCTTGACAACCACCATTTTGTTTTTTACTCTTTATTTTTCAAAATCTTCTAATGATCTAATACCCTACGAAGCAAAAGCAACATCCAAAGTTCAAGTAGTCAATTTCTGTCTTTCCTTGTTTTTTTTTTTTTTTTGGGCAACCAAACAGAAATTAGGGTTCCGAGGAAATCGTGACAAAAATTCTTCCTCTTAGCTAAACAACTTCCATTAATGACCTACTGGGTTAGCGATCCTAGTTGCAGAACTCCAATAAACCTAAATCAGCCCATCCATTCAAATGCACAAGAACTCCTAATGTAACCAAAATTCAAACAAATTTATTACCTTCTGATGCACTTCAAGCTATGTCAAACTCAGAGAAACAATCACCAACACTCCAAGAATGCAAAAACTTGCACTTATCCCCATAACTACAATTTCCTTGAAGCCAATAATTACAAAGCTTCTCAATCTTCCTAAATACACTATTGCCCGCGCCACTACCTTGAGCTCTATTGCCTGCATCACCGTCATGAACCGGCCCCCACGTAGGATTAAACTTAGGACTTCTTCATGCACCAGAAAAGCTGAGATTGTCATGTACTCCTTGATTTGGCCGTTTGGACGATGATCCATTGCTTATGAATGGTTGGTGTTGTTGGGGGTGAGGACCTAGTAATTATCTGGGTAAGTACGGACAGAGGAACTTGTTGCACCTGCCTACCCTCCAATGGTAACATACCTTTTGTTGTTTGCCACTATCATTCAAAGCTCCAAGTCGTTGAAACACCCGTTTGTTACCATGCTCGTCAACATCCATAGTTAAGAAGATCAAAATAGAGATTAAATGTAGAGCTTTGCTTTGAAACTGAACTGAAATCTTTATCTTTATACCGAAAACATGGAATTAGGGTATCCCGAAATAGCAATTCAAGAATTTGACCATGGGTTCCAACAATTATAGATCCAATCTCATTATGGGAAACCCTAATTTCCTCAAAATTTCCATTCAGAATTTTATATTCGAAAAGGAAACACAGTGCATGGCCCGGCGGAGTAACGTCGGGAAACAAAGAATCGAGCATCGTCAACATGTTGAAACAGTTAGACAAGCAAACCAGATAATCAAGAAATCTAAACAGTGGAATGATTAGTCAAAACAGTTGTTTCATTAGACCTGATCACCATAAACCTCCAATCTCCTTCCTCTCAGCTCTCTCTTTGGAAACACTCCAAGCTAAAATAGCGAATCCGAGGATAGGCAATTGTTTGAAACTGAAATAAATGGAGTCTTTCCTTGTTTTTTTTGTGCAACCAAACAGAAATTAGGGTTCCAGGGAAATCGTGACAAAAATTCTTCCTCTTAACTAAACAGTTTCCGTTAATGACCTACTGGGTTAGCGATCCTAGTTGCGGAACAATTTCCAAATATGATCTTTTTTGTTGCTGAGAAATCAAAGGAAGGGAAAGAAAAAAAAAAAAAAGAGCATGAATCTTGGAAACACCCATTTGAAAGGCGAGAATATACTTACAAGTTTGTGGTTTCCTAGAAACTTAAGGACAGGAAAATATAGATTTTCTCAACAACCAAACGGAAAAAAGAAAAGTTAAAAAGAGTGCAGAAAAAAAGGATAACAAGAATGGCGATCTCTTGCAGACAAGATAAGGGTGAAGAATGGTGAGCGCTGATTTGAAATGGTAGAAAAATCTCCTGTGATGTTCGCGGAAACCAGAAAAGAATAATGATGCAGGTGTGATCTCTTGTTCCCTCAGAAAAATGGATATCCAAAGGAAAATGGCGATTCTATCCTCGAATATGAAGATCCTGAAGCTCCAAAGATGGGTGTCTGATGATCCTTTCTCACTATCGGTGGACTACAATGGTGAATATTGCTCTCCGATGACAATGAACTCTAATGGCGGTGATGACTCTCTATAAACGAACCAGCGAGCTTCAATGGTGGCGAACTACTCCGGCAGTGATGAAACGAACCACAAGCTTCAACGGTGGTGAACTACTCCAACAGCTATGAACTTGCCTTTTTCAATGAGAATTTGCACTCCTCCATAAAACACCCAAAAAGTGACTCCCTATGTCGGTGATGAACTCTCCTACTCCAAAAAATGCCCAAAATCTCTATGTCGGTGACGAAGTCTCATTTCCAAGAATGCCAAAAAGAGCTTCTTCATCGGTGATGAAGTCTTTATTTGTTCAACCTCAATGGTCTCTGGAACTACAGCTGTTACGCCATTCCCAGGGTGGTGTGCATGCTCCCTCAACAAAAAGATTCTCTTCCGGAGACTTCCCCAAAAACGGCCTCCTAAATGCCTAGCAGTTCAAAAACGTGATTGGCAATAGCTTCCTTGCATGGCTTGTGGTGATGCTCCCTCACGTGAGACTCTTCTCGAAACCATCATGATGTCATGTCCCGAAAGAAAATGGATCCTTCTCAAAAGTCTCATTGTCATGCCAAATGCATGTCTCCATCTCACTCGGAGCGCATGTGTGATAGCCATCCAGAATGCACGTACCTCTAACCTTTTGGAGTCTTCTGGATCCCATGCATGGAGATCAAAATTGCAGCATGAAAGAAATGCCCTTCTAATGCATGCTTTGGCCATTGCACACGTATTCATCCTTATCTCATCCAAGCACCAGAATAATTGCAAAAATATAGGGCTTGTTCTTGGTGTTTTTAAAAATAGCTTTTTAGAATTTTTAAAAAACTAGAGTGTTTGACATGATGTTTTAATACCAAAAACAAGAAGTTCGTTTGAATGATTGTTTTTAAAAACAATATATTATTTTTATTTTATAAAAATTTTATAAAATTAATTTATAATAATATGAAATCAAATTCAAGTTAAGTCTTATTAAAAAATAAAAATTAATTTCACAATTATATATAAGTTAAAGATAAATATTTTTTTTTTAAAATTACGAAACAATTTTTTTATTGTAGTGAAACAAAAATTTCTATAATATAAAAACAATTTTAATATTCATTTTTAATACAAGTCAATTAAGTGCTTTAATTAATTTTTAAAATTTTTTATTTGATCATGATTTCTTATGTTTTTTTAGAAACTTTTTTAATGTTAAAGAATAAAAAAAAAAAGTTTTTAAATGTTTTATAAAATTAAGGATATTAGATCATTTATTATTATAAAAGGATTTTAAAAATAAAAAAACAAAAAGACTTGTTCGGATAAATTATTATTATTATCATTATTTAAATATATATATTTTGATTTTGTAAAAACATTTTAAATTCAATTTATATAATATTAATTAATTAAATTTAATTGAAGTCTTTTTGAAAATGAAAATAATTTTGTAATTAAAAGTAAATTAAAAAATATATAGTTTTTAGTAAAACATAAATAGTAATATTATAATAAAATCATAAATTATTATTTTTAGTAGAAAATATACTATTTTATTATATGTAAGAAAAAAGATATTTTATTATATTAAAAAATTTAAGATATTAACGAGTTTATTATTTTAAGTTTTAAATTATTTTTAAAAATTAATAGAGTTGTTAACAAATCTAACGCATTAAATCTTATTTAATCTTAAGCTAATTTGCCTAACGAAAAAAGAAATTGAAAAATAATAATTTTCTATAGAAAATAAATAATAGAGTATATGTGCCCTAGGGTTTGTTGTCTACCTTCATTTTCTTTTTCCTCTCTTTGTTTCTTTTCCTGCCAAAATCTCTTTGATTTTGTTCCTCCTGACAGTTGACAGAACTTGCCCAAAAGTACTGATGCCCTTATTCCATCAATGCAAGGCTCTATTCCCAGTCCAGAAGCAAACTGAGCTAAAGGAGCAACAAGATTTGATTTTCTCACCGTTAAGCCAATGACACTGCCATTATGTTGATTCAAATTTGGTGGCCCAAAAGATAAAAACAGTAAGACCCTTTCCCTGGTAAGAAGAATCTATAGCAACTCCAACCTTCATGATTGCCCCATTCATGAACAGAGCATCAAGTGTAGCTTCTGGCTCAATTGAGACTGTGACTCGGCATGCAGAAGGTGACCATGCATATGTGTACACCTGTAGGTGGAAAGATGCCAGGAAAAATGGGCAGCCTGCCCTTTCTCCTTTAACACAGATGAAATGATGGTCAACAATAATAAGCAGTACTTTTGCTGAGTCCATTGTTGCTGAGTATGGAGTCCATGTTACAAAAAAAAAAAAAAAAAAAAAAAAAAAAAAAAAAAAAAAAAAAAAAAAAAAAAAAAAAAAAAAAAAAAAAAAAAAAAAAAAAAAAAAAATATGGATCCATTGTTAAACAAATCTCTCCGCGAGAATTTAGGTACGTATACTTTGTAAAAACCAAGGAATCATTTGGTAAATGATGAGTGAAAAGGCAACGTGCTTAGCATCTCGAGGCTGATTATGACTTTTAAGTGCAGGCCCAACATGGCAGGGTTTTTGTAATAAAACTGTATTAATCTCAATTAATACGTGCAAATAAGCTTCAGGTATTAAGCTTGAAATCAGTAATTACAAAACTTACCTATTGGGGAATTGAATACTGAAACATCCTATTTGAGTCTTCCAAACCTTTCATATATGCAATGATTCAAACCAAAGACTTTTCCACCAAATAATCATTTCTTTTTGTTTCTAATATAAAAAAAAGGGATTTATATATAGTATATATCCTCATCCTGATGCCATGGGTGAGCAGAGTGGTGGCAGTGATGGAAAGCAATGCTGTTTAGAAAAAAATACGCCTTGAAAAGGTTAAAAGGCTTAATGAAAAGGAAATGGATGTGCTCACATTTGGTGTTATAATCGCCATAATCTTGCTTTTTTTTTGCGCCGTTTGCACCATAGAGGGCACCCGCAAGCGCCGTCCTTCCTAAACCTTTACATCCAAACACGCCCTTGCTGAAGCTCCTTTTAACTCTTTTTTCTGTCCTTTCTTTTTTATTTTTCCGCAAGGAAATTAGGGTTTCTGCTACGAAAAATTGGAAATGAGGTTTTTGAAGTGGCAGATCTCGGTAGTGTTGTTGTTGGAAACCATTAGTCCTTTCTTTTTTTATTTTGTTGTTTCTCATAAAGAAAAAAAAAAAAAGACTACTAGGTTTAACTAAAAGAGTTTTATGCTTTTGGATTGAATTTCAAAACTTCAAATAAAGTATCAACAATTATTTTATATATACATATGCCCTCACAAAAGAAATTTGGTAGAAAAAAAAAACTCTATAAATAAAAAAACTTGAATTGAGAATTCCCCGGTTTGAACCTAAAAAAGAGTTTCTATGCAACTAGATTGAATATCAAAACTTTCAAATATTGTCCTGAGAATTGTTTATCAGATATATTTGTATATACACATGCACGAACTAAAATTTAGCCAAGAAAAAACATGTAGAAGTATGAGAAGTCATTATCATAGAAAATACTCTACCCTTTAGAGACCAAATCTTCAAGTACATTTTCAAATTGAAACTCTAATGGATTCTCTTCAACCCAATAATTTTCCTTTCCTTCAATCAAGAGTGGAATTCTACCATAGGCTGGTTAAGAGGCTTGATCATCTAAATTAGAAAACTAAGGATCTCATAAGAACAATCCAATGGATATATTAATGTCAAACACACTACTAATGAACATAATTACCTATCATTCTGATCAAATGAATCCATATGCACCATTAAAAGTAGCACCTTCCTTAACTTAAACACTTCTGGATTTCGTAAATTCTAAGCTCAAAACTTTTGATTATAATTAATAATTGATATGTTCAAGATACTTGGCCTAGTTAGTTCCTGTTTGAAAAAATTGCCACATAGGCCTATGCAATTTACTCGGTTTGTTTTACTTTTTATTTTTCCTTTCATTTTTATGTCTATGTTTTAAAAAGCTAAAGCTCTTTTATATCTACTATAAAAGCCAGATCAATTCCTAATGAAAGAACCGATGCTTAATGGAACAGTTCTCGCACACACATTTTAAGGTTTTAAAGTTTTGTAGTGATTGGAAAATTAAAAAATTTCAATTGTTGATTTTTTTTGTTTCAAGAAAGACATACCAAATGTTTATAGACTGGATCATACAAGAAAAAGATCATTCTGCTTACCAAGGTCAGCTTTATGAGGTCTTTCCCCAACTTGGACACATTGTATGAAATGTAGAAGGTTAGTGAGTCAAAAACATTTCTTTTAGTTCACAAATCCCACCAAAACAAAGAAGGTGTTATTTTTATTAGCAGATAACATAGATTTACCTCTTTATGTATTTTTGTAATCTCTCCTGCCATGACATATCGACCGCAATGCATTAAAAGACACTGTCATAATCCTTTGGTGGAATTGTATCTTCCACGACATACAAAACCAAAAGGCCTCAAACATGCGTATCCATAATTTCCAAAACCATGTAAACAACCACAAGCCAAATGCAGTATCATCTCCATGCCTATAAAATGTGAAGACCAAGAATAGGCACCATGCATGCGCTAACGAATGGATGGTTAGAGCATATGGCAACTAATTATAAGTGACATGTATATAAGCTTTCATATTGATTCTATGTTTACAGTAGCTATCTTTCAAAAACAATTATTGCATGTCACTGAAGAATGAAGTTTCCTCAAGGAACTGATGAACCTTATGCAGGGGAATAAAGAATATTCATGTTGTTATATAACTTAAGTATTACTTTGCAAGAACCAAACTCTAAGAGAACGGACTAAACAAATTTTTGCATAAGATTTCATCAATGAAACTTTTTCATTTTTTAGGAAATGACAAATTGTTTCATTTTTATTTTCTTTTGTTTAAATTTTCTCAAAAACCATACAAATTCTAATATTCTCAAGTTCTACATATGATTTCTTTTTCTATCTATGCAATTGCATGGCTAGATTTATAAATTCAAGTATTGACCACCATTTAAAAGCCATTAAAGGAACAATGATTTAAACTCAAGCAAAATGCGAACTTAATCCATGTTATAATGCACACTAACCATTATTCACTTCCTCTTTTACTTCATCTCCTGATTTCTAGACAATATCTTTCAACCCAATTGAGAGGTTCTTGTAGAATTGCACATAAGACAAATTTAGTGAATGATTGAATTTATTAATCATAATTTATAGAGAAAAATGGACTGCTTTCCTAACATGGGAAAATAATATTGTGCTCAGGGTGTCAATTCCCTAAGGAGCCAATTTAATACAGGTCTTACATTGAATTTAAGGTCCTTATATCCAAGAGACCCCTATCTAGGGGTCTAGTTATTTTTGGAATAAATTAAAGATAAGTAGTAGAAGCTTGTTTTAGCATAAACATCACTACATTTTATCACACATGCTTTTTACATAAAAGAGGGTAGGGCTTCGGTATCAAACAAGATATTGGCAACCAATATGCTCGGGATAAAAATTCAATATTCATTCTAATTTAATATGAGAATTGCATTGAGATAGTAGATACATACCTTGTGAAATTCTAGAGTATCTCCCCCAGATTTTCAAAGCTTGACCATGTATAGCAAAGGGCCACTTCAAAAATTTGTCCAAGTAAATTATTGACATCCAGTTGAGACATCTTCAGGTAATGTTCCAATGAACTCATGGTCAGGGGATCCTGCAAACAAGGCAACTAAGAGAGAAATGCCTCTATTGCAATAGATAAATGACCCTTGCATCCAAATTTCTCCCCTTGAAGTTTCATCTAAGGTGGGTTGCAAAGGTTTTAGCAGAGCATAATAATACCATATGACTTTGTCAAACAAATCAAGACATGCATCACTAACTATTCAATTCCATGAAAATCTCAAGAGTATTTTTGTAATTTTGCCAAGCATTTAGTTCCACATAACTTTGACAAGTATATATGTGATTTAGACAAGCCACAAACTAAACTAATCATTGGGAGACTATCATCAGATTAAAATTTTGGACATGAGAAGTCAAGAATCCTAAGTTGATTTTATTTGCAGACCAAATAGAAAGTTAGAAAACTATAACCAAGTCTAATTAAGGTGCATCGGTTCTATTCAATCTTCCAAACTTAGCAATTAGGAGGAAGCCTACTCAAGATAATATAAAGGTCACAAGCAAAGCAATCAAGATTCAATGCATGCAATACTCATATTCCTTGCACCAATTCATCCACTCTACAAATTCTCATCTTGCACCTCAAATTTGATTAATAATAAATTTTCTTTCTAAATCACTAAGGAAAGTTGTGTAAAGAAGAAGAGTTATGGCAAATTGCATCTTAAATAGAAAAAGATAGTGCTTATTGACATTGAAGTTATTTTTCTTTACATTAAAAACCAAAGGCATAATAGTTTTCTCAATTTTTTAGATAATCTCATTGGCAGGACGCTTCGATGTAAATATTGTCTCCTGTTTAATAAGGCACTGGTGACCAAAGAATATGTTAGATGCAGGCTTCATATTTATGAGGAAGTTTAGGATAAGATCATAGCTAAATAAACAACTAAAGCTCATTTAGTTATCTAGCTGTAACTTTGAAGCAACATATGTTATGACTTACAAGAGACAACAATTACTCCTTAACTTTTGTTGTTGTGGTGTTGGTGGAGGAGAGGTGAAAAATTTATTTCTGATATATAAACCAAGCTGTAATCTCATAAGTTATTATATAATAAAACCTACAAGTAAAGATTAGAACACAATGATAGAATTATCTGTATAGACTTTTGAACAATTAAATGGTGAAAGGTAAGATGCTTTTGAGATCAAGACGTCTAAGATCATCCTAGGCACTTGAAGATATTCTTGATTCCATCACTTAGGAGCTGTAACTTTACACACAAATAAATAAATAAACTTAGATTCTTAATATCTCATTGAACTTGACAACAATCAAAGCTACAATGTACCATTGGCTTTCCAAAGAGAGTACCAAGGTTGAGACCCTGAGATGTCGAGATGAGATCAAAAGCATTCTTATGTTATGACTTACGAGAGACAACAATTACTCCTTAATTTTTGTTGTTGTGGTGTTGGTGGAGGAGAGGTGAAAAAATTATTTCTGAGATATAAACCAAGCTGTAATCTCATAAGTTATATTATATAATAGAACCTACAAGTAAAGCATCTAAGATCATCCTAGGCATTTGAAGATATTCTTGATTATATCACTTAGAAGCTGTAACTTTACACACAAATAAATAAGTAAACTTAGATTCTTAATATTTCATTGAACTTGACAACAATCAAAGCTACAATGTACCATTACCTTTTCAAAGAGAGTACCGAGGAGATGTCAAGATGAGATCAAAAGCATTCAAAGTGACAAGCGCCATAGGTCACTCTTCACGCCTCTCCACAACAAGGTTTTGAGAGTCCTGAACACCAAACGGTAAATCAAGTACAATGTCACCCTAATAATCCATTGACATATAGATTGACCAAGGAGTGTAAGAAAAATATGCTTAAATGAAATTGGTACAACAAGAAGATACTTGCCCCCGATTCATCAAAGATAGCATCCCAATCATCAAGACTAACATCTGTTTGTTCAAAACCAGGTGGCTTATATCCCTTCTTAAACCACTCATTCTCAATGACTTTAGCAATTGTAAACCCTTGTTTCAAACCATAGCAATACCAAGTAACTCAGAGTTATAAGCAATGAGAAAAATAATGGCTAATGCAACTAAAGGATGATATAATATACACCAAACTAATCACCAACCAAACCAAAATAATAGAAGGAAGAGAAAGAAGAAAAACTCTTTTTTCTCTTCTTAACAAGGGAAGTAAACTCTTTATACAAAATCTGTATAAAATTTTGCCAGAATAGGAAAGATTATTATATTTTAAGGCATAAGAACAAGAGGAGATGGACCTATCATCTCTGGTTTAGGGTCCAAGATTCTTTTAATTAGCTTCTTTGCACTTGAGGAGAACTAGGGAGGAAGTGTAGAGTTAGCCTTAAATATTTGCAATAACATCAAGTCCTTATATAACCAGGTTTTGGATTTATAAATGCATTATATTAGGGAGAATCATTCAGTAAACATACAGATAAACTTATAAATACAAAGCCTATGAATCAGATTATCCAACTCCAGATCATGACAAGCAAGACATATCTCTTGAAATGCAGAGGATGAGCTATTAAACTTGGACTTTTCCATTAAAAACTTCAATTCATGTAAGCACTTTGATAGTATCTATGGCGTATATCTTTCTTCATTAACCATTTACAAGTAGTTATGCCAATCTATGTCAGCAAATTCTATGTATGTATTCTCCAATTTCCATAAGATTTCTTTATAACTCAAAATATAAAAGTCGCATGATTAGTGCTCATCCTCAAGGCAACAAAAACCAAAGATGAGAAAACAGGTAAGAGAACACACTCAAGTTATTTTTATTTGTTAAACGGTAAACTAAGATAGTGTATTTTAGCAGTTGTTTAAAAGCCTAATAACACAATCCATGCTCAACATCTTTTTCTAATAGTCAATTATGGAGTATACTCAATTCTTTTCAGACATTCTTTTATTATTATTTTAGTTTTTGTTGAGGATGCCTTTAATAGGAAAAACAAGATAAGTTAACAAAAAAAAAACCTTAGCAGAAAGTGCATAAACCAAGTAAACACAATTTATACAAGATGCAACAAAAGCAAGAAAAAACCACCCAGCATGCTAATCTACCACTCAAAGCCTATCTACAAAAACAACAAACGAGAGCACATTTATTGGATTTTTATATCTCTCTGAGAGGTCCAGCGACTGCTTGTTCTTCAGGTACCAATGATCAGATTGTCAATCAGAACATTGTTGAAATGCAAAAAAATAAAAATAAAAACCAACTACAGATCATAATGCAATAAGGCCCCCCAGTGTGCACCTTTCTAATTGCCTAAGAGCTCTTTATGATAGTTAAAGCTTTATTCAGCGTGTAGGTATGCATTAAAGCACTTTAGGGCAGTAAAGCTAGTAGCTTGAAGGCTATTTCCATTCAGGTTTGGGGTGAGATGCTTTTGTAGAAGAGCTTACAGGAAGAGGATCTACAATTTAAGATTTGTTTACATATTGATAGATACTGCTTCTTTCCACAAATAATTCTTAAGAAGCAGTTATCAAATTAGTATCTACCTTGTCAATCCATAGTTTTTTTCCCCTTGAAAAAGCATTTTGCCAAAATTTACAGCTGCACCAGACTCCAGATCCATTTGTCAAATCTTAATGCAACACAAAAGGTAAACATAACTGAAAGTATAGAAACACAAAAGGCAACGATAGCTGAAAGTACAGAAACACAAAAGGCAAAGGTAACTCAAACCACAGAAATATAAATTAATATGTAGATCATGACCTCATATACAATGCAAGCACACATGCAACAAAATGCCCACATAAGAGAGGAAGGGAGAGGAGGGAGGGAAAAGAACCACACCTGATGGTACAAGTTATCTTTGACTAGTTTAACCCAGATATGTTTCACTAAAACTGCTTGAACAACCTTTTTCTCACCCTCATCTTTGAGTGTTTCTGCCAAAAGATAATAACCATCTCTGGACAAATCTTCCTATGAATTCCCAACTGTCCTGAAACAATCAGCCCACCAAAATAAGTCTCTAAGAGTTATGAATCCATGTTTTCCAGCAAACGCTTTGCTACTCTGTCGATGCAAAATAAGTCTCCAGGTTGACTGACAAAGTAAGCTTCCGATACGGCTTATAGACCAACAAAAAATTTACTATAACAAACAAAATCTAGGATCCGCAGTTAGAAGACATTTATTTCTAATTTGGCTTTTAACACTTATTTCATAATATGACAACCTAATCCAGAATCCACAGCTTATAGGCCCAACATCTGCTCAGAACAAGATATACTTCCTCCAAAATAGAAGAAAAAGCCCACTGTCCAACTACCATACCAACAACAAAAGCAGAAAAGGGTCACAAAGGAAAATTATTCTTAGGTCCTATGCAATAATTTTAATTAATTTTTTAAATTCCAAATTTCCTGTAGTAATTAGAGAAAATACAACATTTCAGAATTCTGCAACCTTGCACCACTCTGGTCCCAGGCTTTGCACAGCTGGTGGTAAACAAAAAGGTTAGTACTAAAAATTTGTTACAGTTGAGGAGGCTTTCTAAAGCGTTGTAAATAGAGTGATGAATTCTGTGTACAGCCTGCAGAGAAACAACTAATAATTTATTCATCCATTCCCCAGTAGTATATTTACTATTTGGCACAAATTCACTTTGCAGACCACCAAGGTTTTATCATTTTTTCCAGTGCATCAAGGGCAGGTTGGATAGACATAATTGTTATTTTTCAGGTAATATAACCCAAGACAAATGTCGGGACTTTTCAATACAGATGTGAAGCAAAAAAAATCAACTTCGAGTCTTCTTTTTTCCCTCTATTTGCACTTCAGCATTCCCAATGTTCCATGGGATTTAATGAGCTCAAAGCATTTGGACTGGAGACACCCGAAGGGCCAGCCATATGTACCTCGTGAGACCTAGCCCATCCAAATCAAAATAGAACAAGCACCTACAACTAAGGGGAATGGAGTGTCAACCACGGGGTGAGATGATCTTAAAATACAAGGGCAAGTGACTGCTCACATCATGAAACTTGTTCATTTTGATGAACATGGCTGCAAGTGAACTGGGTTTGTCTTTGAATTGACTACAACCAAAGTCATGGCTACTTCAAACCAAAAAAAAAGCTCCTATTCCAAATCTGCTTCTTGGAGAAAAAGTTGATCTATGATCAACCTAATCATGGATTCCACCCTTCCCCTGCCCGCATATTGTTCCAATAGAAGTCTTTGGAAATTCATGCAAAGTGGAAAACTTCTCCACCAGGTTACCTCAAGCTAAATTTTGACAACTACTTCTTTGGCAATCCAGGATATTTTGAGGTTGGGGTGTCTTTAGAAACCATCAATGTATTAGTTAAAGTTGATTCCAAATTTGCCAGACAGCCAGAGAAGGATTGAACATTGAGGGAGACCTTTCATTTCTAGGGTGTGGAAGCTACTCACTAGGCTAGAGACTTGAGTCCCCATTCTTGGATTCCTTAAGCAGCTAATCAAATCGATCATTTGGCAAATCGAGGAGCCTCTCACTAGGTGCCCTTTGTGGAGGAAATTTTTACCACTTTGACTTACACTTTTGGGTTTATTTGTACTTGGGTCTTTCCATTCTCATATCTCCTTTTCTTTTTTGTTAGACTTATTCATCCTTCTTTAGAGAATAGATCCTTCTCTTTTTACCATACCATTTATTTTCCATGAAATCAAATGCTTGCTTCTGATAAAAAATAATAATCAGTCCTCTCAAAGCTATGATTATGCAATAAAGAGTCTCTCACATTATTTATTTATTTATTTTTGTAAGTAAATTTTTGTCCCCATTAGGACTTGAACCTTGAACCTCCCATAAACCCTCCCCATCCCTTTACATGAGTCTCTCACATTATTGTACCTTAGCATACATAAGAAATATCAATAACTTCAGCCTATTCTCTCTCCTATTACAACCATAGTGGCATCATTGCCCCAAAATATATGACTCAGGTTTTGTTGGCAACCTCGAGAAAAATAACTTGAACCAAAACAAAAGTTAAAGAAATAGTTCAAAAAAGCAAATGTTTGAATTAGAAGAGAAATTAGACATCACATTCAGAAAAGCAAATTCTGCATTGGATATGAGCAGAAATTCAACACTTCTTTTTGCTGCTAATACCCTTTTGTATAATTTAATTCACCCTCAACATCCTCAGATATGTAAATGAAAACTGAAATCTTTTATCCCATTTAATTTGTTGAGTCAACGTTATACCTCCAATTTAGCCACCTATAGATTAGAAGATATAAAGAACAAAGCGTCATATAATTCATCTACAGGCTTCACCGCACCCCAGCACTAGGCAAATGGTTTAAGAATAAACAAGTAAATAAATATATATGAATGTGCATGGACATGTTTCTGCGCAATCAAACAGCGCATTAACAAACGAATGGACTCAAAAAAACAGATCTACAATAACCATGAAAGAATCGTCATCAAATACTAATTCCCAAAAACAAAGACTCAGATCCGTGGAGAGAATAAATTCAAAATTAAAAACCAAAAAAGAACAAATCATAAAAAACAAAAGGACGCAGAAACTAAATTTTCCAAGAACCCGATTATTTTTCTTGGTTTAAACCAAAACCGACGAATTTCATCACAATAATCAAGAACCCGGAGGGATTCATAGCTCACCTGTAGGGCGGCGAAAATCTGCCGATCCCAACGAGCAAACTCCCAAGAAACTTGATGTGAGTCCCTCTATCTTGCAGCAAACCTAAAGTCTCCGACCTCTCGTGCTTCCTCTCCTTGAAGAAGTCCTTCCGATCCCAAGGCAGTGGTTTTGACGGCATGAAAACCCAGTCAATCGCATGCGCAGCCCAGCTCCCAACCTAATCAGTCAACCACACAACCCTACCCTGAACCAAATCTAGGGTTTCCAAAATCCCACAACCACAAAACCACTATCCACAAAGCTGATTCCCCGAGCTTCCACACCGAGACCGAACTAAATCCATAGAGAGACACCGTGCCCTTGCTTCTCGGCCAATAAAACTCAAAAGTCCTCCGCCTTTCACTTCCCCTTCTTTCAAGCGTATGGCTTCCGCCGCGCCCTAGATTCCACTCCAGGAAGATACCACCATAGATGAGGCACAAGAGCCTCGTCTTCCTACCTCCAGTTTCTTTCACTTTCCATGCTACAGGAAAAAAAAAAAATTGTTTGGAATGAGAAGGTGAGAACCTGAGGACAATAAGGACATAGAGAGGACAACAGAAGAAAAGAGGTGAGAGAGAGCAAGGATTTAGGAATTTTAGAAAGTTAAAAAAATAAAAATGCAACTTTGCCCCTATTAAAAAGATTAATTGATTAAAAATGATGAAAACATTCCAAATTTATAAAACTAATTTTTCCGATTTTTGAATTTGAAGAGTAATTTATTTTTAACATAAATACCTTTCAATAATTTCATTATTTACATGTATATTTTAAAAGAAATTGTTACTTTTGTAAAAGAAAGATAACGACATTTTTATCAAAAATATGTATTTTTTAAGTTGAAAAAATAGGAAAATTTCATCCCTTTTAGTCATTATCCCATTAAAAACTAGTTATGTTTGTGAAAGAAACAAAAGAATAAAAAAAAATTATGGGTTATTTGATTAAAGAGCATCTCAAAACCCAATTTTTAAATTTAATCTTCATATTTTTTACATAAGAAAAATGTTCTTATTATTTTCTTTTAAAAATAACTTTTTTTTAATCCTACATGTAAATACTTCAAATAAAAAAGATATTTATGTAAAAAAAAAAATTAGTTACTTTTTCATAAATAACATGTAAAGGGTTAGATTTCCAATTTGATAATTATTTTATCCCTTAACAATATATTTCAAAAATTAGGTACGACTTTGCCCCTTGAAACTAATTTTGTTCGTGAAAAAAAAAAAGATAAAATAAAAAAATTAGGTAAGCATGAATATGGAATAAATTTTATAAAATATTCGTGTATTTTTATTTTTAATTTTATTTAATATTAATTAAATTAAATTTACTTGAATCCTAATATACAAAAAAAAATAGATCTAGCAAAATTATTTTTTTATAATTTTGTATTTGATGTTTTATTAAATATTTTTTGTTTGTAAGCTATGTTTTATTTAATTTTGAGATTTTTTTTAAATGCTTAGAGTTTTAGTTTTAATTAAATAGTTGTTAATTCATAAATTCGTATACAATTATTCAAATACATGTTATTTAATTGTTGATAAAATTTAATTTTGTTTAAATATTTGATATTTTATCAAATACATTTTTTATTGGTAGGTTATTTTTTGATAATTTAAAGATTTTTATAAATGTTTAGATTTTTAGGTTTCATCAAATATTTTTTAATTTAGAGTTGACTACCTAAGTTTTAATAATATTTACATCATAGATTACTTTTTAAATAAAAATTTTATCACTATCAAGTGATTTATATTTAATTACTTTAAAAAATCCTTAAAAATTTATTATTGAAATTATTACCACTTTGACATAGTTTTAAAAAACAGTTTTTTGTTTTTAAAAATAAAAAACATTTTTTAAAAATTCATGACACTATTTGGTTATTGTTCTCTATTTGCAATTTTTAAAAATAAGTGAAATAGAGAACACCTTTTATAGAACAAGTAAAAGTTGTTTTCACCCGTTTTTAAAAATAATAAAAAGACACACTCTATTATTTATCTTCCACATATAATTATTATTTTTCATTGTCTTCCCTAACTCCAAATTAAATAAAACTTAATGTTTTGGATTTGTTAACAAGTCTATTAATTTTTAAAAATAATTAAACACTTAAATAATAAATTATTAATACCTAAAATTTATGAATATAATAAAATATCATTTTTCTAACATATAATAAAATAGTATATTTTCTACTAAAATAGTATACAAAATTATTTTCATTTTCAATAAGACTTCAATTAAATTTAATTAATTAATATTATATTATTGAATTTAAAATGTTTTAAAAAAATCAAAACAGTTTTTTTAAAAAAAATAATAATTTATTCGAACAAGTCTTCTTTTTTTAAATCCTTTTATAAAAATAATTTATCAAATATCCTTAATTTTATAAAACATTAAAAAAAATATTTTTTAAACTTAAAAAAAAGAAAAAAGTCTCTAAAAAAAGCATGAGAAATCATAATCAAACAAAAAATTAAAAAAAAATTTAATTAAAGTACTTATTTGACTTGTACTAAAAATGAATATTAAAATTATTTTTATCTTATAGAAATTTTTGTATCACTGCAATAAAAAAATTGTTTTATAATTAAAAAAATATTTATCTTTGACTCATATATAATAATTTAATTTTTATTTTTTTAATGAGACTTAATTTGAATTTGAGAAATTATGATCAAACAAAAAAATTTTAAAAATTAATTAAAATACTTATTCGACTTGTATTAAAAATTAATATTAAAATTATTTTTATCTTATAGAAATTTTGTTTCACTACAATAAAAAAAATTGTTTCATAATTAAAAAAAAATTATTTATCTTTAACTCATATATAATTTTAAATTTAATTTTTATTTTTTAATAAGACTTAATTTGAATTTGATTTCATATTGTTATAAATTAATTTTATAAATTTTTTATAAAATAAAAGTAATACATTATCTTTAAAAACAATACAAATTCTTTTACTCAAACAAGCTTTTTGTTTTTTGTTTTAAAAAACTATTTTTAAAAACATATTGCCAAACACTCTAGTTTTTAAAAAAAATTATAAAAAACCATTTTTTTCTATTTTAAAAACACCGCCAAACGGGCCCTAAATCTCTCTATGTAACAAAATATTTCTAAAAATTATTAAAAAAATTTGCAAACATTATTTAAATTTTTTTTATAAACTTTTAATAAAATCTATGGGTCATTTGGTGGTGTTTTTTTTAATTTATTTTAAAAAATTGTTTTCAAAACAAAGAATAAAAAATAGTTTTTAAAAATTTTTAAAAATAGGAGTGTTTGGCAAGATGTTTTAAAAAATAATTTTTTAAAGCAAAAAACAAAAAACTTGTTTGGATGAAAAGAATTTGTATTGTTTTTAAAAATAATGTCTTACTTTTATTTTATAAATTTAATTTATAATAATATAAAATCAAATTCAAGTTAAGTCTTATTAATAAATAAAAATTAAATCTACAATTATGTATGAGTGGAAGATAAATAATTTATTTTTAATTATAAAATAATTTTTTTATTCTAGTGAAACAAAAATTACAATAAGATAAAATTAATTTTAGGATTCATTTTTAATACAAGTCAAATAAGTATTTTAATTAATTTTATTTTAATTTCTTGATTTCTTATACTTGTTTTTAGAAATTTTTTTTAAGTTAAGAAACAAAAATTTTGTTTTTTAATGTTTTATAAAAATAAATATATTTGACCAGTTGTTTTTAGAAAATAGAAACAAATTTCTTGGTTTTCATAAATAGTTTTAATTCCTTATTTATCAACAGTTAAAGGATATAGAAGGCTCAAGAAAGGTGTTCCTAAAATCATTTCTTTGTTCATATCTTTTACAAGAATAAGAGAAATTTTGTAACAAACATTTTTATTACAAACATGAACATTTGAAACCTTGTATTCTACACCAAGAGCTTGTTTGTTTGCACCAACAACTCTTTGTAAGGTTTTTTCAAAGTATTCTGAGGGAATCAATCCTTCTTGAATACAATTAATATCAGCACTAGAATCAACTAATGCTATTATATTTTTTGAAAAATCGGGTTTGATAAAGATTCTTATTTTGATATGTCATTTTTGTCTAATCATTTTTGTAATAGTATTTACAAACAATTGAGAAGATTCTTCACCTTCCAATTGTTCTTCTTCTTTTGATTCTTCAATTTGACCTTTTCCTTTTTCTAAGGCTTTTAGTCTTAAATTTAAATCTTCATTTTGAACAAGCATAGTATTAATTTGAAGTTTGATTTCACTTATCTCATGTTGGAGATCTTGTATTCTTATGGTCTTTGGTTTACTAGAAAATTTTTCTAACACAGTTTTTAGGCTGTAGTTATTATTATTTTCTAGACTCTTTTTATTACTTCGTTTTTGAATTTCTAAGAATTTTTTAAAGTATTCCTTTTGAAGATTTGGATTAGGAATGTTTTCTATGATTTCTATGAGAAAGTTGTTTTCACTAGATATCATATTAACCTGATGAATTTGACAAAGACAGTTTCCTACACAATCGCATGAGGACTGGGAGGACGAACTATTTGAATCATTGGAAGAGCTATCTTCAAGAATAACCACCATTCTTGGAACCAATTTGGAAAATCATTTTGATTTTTAATTTCATCCCCCTAATGGAAGAACCATGAGTGATCAAAGGGACGAAAATAAAAAGTAAAGTACCAAGGACTTTGGCCTAAAATTTTCTGAAAACATTTTGTGAGTATCAGAAGATTGACCCCACGCTTTGTGAGTAAGCACTTTGAAAATTTTGCATTTTGAATAACAAATATCTGTAGAACTTTCATTCTGAAAGTGTGAAATTTTTACAGAATCTGTGTCAACTAGAATAAACTCATAAAATTTTCGAGTTTTATCTAGGTTGTTTTGAAGAAAATATTTGTTTTTTGCAAAAAATTTTGAAAGATTTGGTTTCCTAGAATTTGAGATTTGAAAGGGTTCAAGAACTTGTACCTTTAAAATGTGGACCTTATCAACATAAGGCTGAATTTGACTTGAAGAGACCTTTTGAGCAAAAGTTTCTTTGGGCTGCAAAGGAGGAAAAGTTCCAAGGACCTGGAACCTATTTGGGTTTTGAGAAATGGGCTTTTCTGAATGGGCTTGAGACATTGCATAAGAAGATTTTGAAGTTTTTGACACTTTGGGCTTTTGATTGCTCGTGTTTCCTGTTAAAACTCACACGAAAGAAAATCAGGGAGAGAATTTGAATCACCTTTTATAAATTCAATTTCAAAATCAAAGACTGACAAGATAGTTTGCCATCTTGCAAATATTTGTTTTGAAACAATGTTTTGAACATCTTTTTGAAGAATTTCTTTTGCACTTTTGCAATCGACACGAAGAAGAAATTTTTTGTTGAAAACATCTTCTTGAAATTTTTGAATGCACAAAACAATGGCCAAAATCTCTTTTTTGATTGTTGAATAATTTTCTTGAGGTCCACTCCATATTCCTGAATGAAATCGGATAATGGAGATTTTGTTTTGAAAATCCTGTTTGAGTATGTCACCATATCCTAAATTAGAAGCATTTGTTTCTATAATAGGAAAGACAAAAGAAAATAATTTTTTTTAATATGATAGATTAAACAAAAAAAATACTAAAAAACATTGATAAGAGAATCTTAGAGTCTACTTGGCATAGCTTTTTAAAAAAGTTTTTTTTGTCTTTAAAAACAAAAAACAATTTTTTAAAATTCATAACATTGTTTGGTTATTGTTTTCTGTTTCCAATTTCTAAAAACAAAGTGAAATGAAGAACAACTTTTAGAGAACAAGTAAAAGTTGTTTTCACCGGTTTTTAAAAATAATAGAAAAACACGCAGTTTATTATTATTATTTTTTACATATAATCATTATTATTTTTTTCGCTAGGCAAATTAACTCCAAATTAAATAAGACTTAATGCGTTGGATTTGTCAACGAGTCCATTAATTTTTAAAAATAAATTTAAACTTAAATAATAAATTCATTAATACAAAATATTTATGAATAAAAATGGTTTAAAACAATTGTATTATTTATCTTTTACATTAAATTATTATTTCCTGATTTTTTTATTAGACAAATGAATTCCAAATAAAATAAGACTTAATGTGTTGAATTCATTAACAAGTCTAAAATTTTTTTAAAATAATTTAAAACTCAAATAATAAACTTATTAATACCATAAATTTATGGATAAAAATTGGTTTATAACGACTCTATTATTTTTTTTTTGCACATAATTGTGTTTTTATAATTTTTTTTTTCCACTAGAAAAATGAGCTTCAAATAAAGTAACACTTTTTATTGAATTTATTAATGAATTTAACAATTTTTAAAAATAATTTGGAACTCAAAAATAAATCCAATCATTAAAAAAGAATAATAGAGGAAAACTAATATATCATGAGTAATGACTTTACTATTTATCCTATACACACAACTATTTTTTTTCACTAAGTAAATAGATTATAAATTAAGTAAAACATAGATAATAATTTAAAATCTTTAATAAATCATTTAATTTTTAAAAATAATTTTCAATTCTAGAATATTATGTTCAAAATTGAATATTAAATATGTACGTATGTAATAAAAAAACTTAACTCATTTATATATTAAAAAAGTAAAAATGTATTCATTATGTATTTTAAATAAAATACTATTGATAATTAGTATTATTCATTTTTAACAAAAAAAAAAGCAAAGATATTAATATCCCTATGTTTCAAACATATAACAAAATAATATATTTTATACTAAAAATATAATTTATGTTTTTATTATAATATTACTATTTATGTTTTACTAAAAACTCTTTATTTTTTAATTTATTTATAATTACAAATTATTTTTATTTTCAATAAAACTTCAATTAAATTTAATTAATTAATATTATATAAATTGAATTTAAAATGTTTTTTTTAAAATAAAAAAAACTTTAAAAACAACTTATCCGAATAACTCTTTTTGTTTTGTTTTCAAAATCCTTTTATAAAAACAACTGGTCAAATATATTTATTTTTATAAAACATTAAAAAACAAATTTTTTGTTCTTTAACTTAAAAACAATTTCTAAAAACAAGTATAAGAAATCAAGAAATTAAAATAAAATTAATTAAAATACTTATTTGACTTGTATTAAAAATGAATCCTAAAATTATTTTTATCTTATTGTAATTTTTGTTTCACTAGAATAAAAAAAATTATTTTATAATTAAAAATAAATTATTTATCTTCCACTCATACATAATTTTAGATTTAATTTTTATTTTTTAATAGACTTAACTTGAATTTGATTTCATATTATTATAAATTAAATTTATAAAAATTTTATAAAATAAAAGTAAGACATTATTTTTAAAAACAATACAAATTCTTTTCATCCAAACAAGTTTTTTGTTTTTTGCTTTAAAAAATTATTTTTTAAAACATCTTGCCAAATACTCTTATTTTTTAAATTTTTTAAAAACTATTTTTTATTCTTTATTTTGAAAGCAATTTTTTAAAATAAATTTAAAAAAACACCGCCAAACTGGCCCATAGATATTATTAAAAGTTTATAAAAATATACATATAAATAATGTTTGCAAATTTTTTTTTAAAAAAAAAGATACTAAGAAATTTGACCAATTTTTAATAATTTTTAGAAATATTTTTTTTCAATGTTTTATAAAAATAAATATATTTGACCAGTTGTTTTTATAAAAGGATTTTGAAAACAAAACAAAAAGAGTTATTTGGATAAGTTGTTTTTAAAGTTTTTTTTTTAATTTAAATTCAATTTATATAATATTAATTAATTAAATTTAATTGAAGTCTTATTGAAAATAAAAATAATTTTTTAATTATAAATAAATTAAAAAATAAAGAGTTTTTATTAAAACATAAATAGTAATATTTTAATAAAAACATAAATTATATTTTTAGTATAAAATATATTATTTTGTTATATGTTTGAAACATAGGGATATTAATATCTTTGCATTTTTTTTTTGTTAAAAATGAATAATACTAATTATCAATAGTATTTTATTTAAAATAAATAATGAATAAATTTTTACTTTTTTAATATATAAATGAGTTAAGTTTTTTTATTACATACGTACATATTTAATATTCAATTTTGAACATAATATTCTAGAATTGAAAATTATTTTTAAAAATTAAATGATTTATTAAAGATTTTAAATTATTATCTATGTTTTACTTAATTTATAATCTATTTACTTAGTGAAAAAAAATAGTTGTGTGTAAATTTACTCCCTTGTGATTATCCAGTAAAAAAAAAAGAATAAAGAAAAGTATGTAAAGTCTGAAAATTAATGAAATACAAAAAATAGAAAATAAAGAATAAACAAAAACAATAAATGTAATATCTTCAAAAGTAGATAAACAAATATTTTTTGATGTTGTAGATAAAATTAAAGATGAAGAAACACAAAGAAATTATTTAAAAATTTTAATTCTCAATAAAGACTCAAATAAAATTCAAATTAAACCTACACAATATTCAATTGATGAAATTTATAATAGATTCAAAAAGACTCAAAGGCCAATAACTATTAAAGACTTGGAAGAAGAAATAAAGGAAATAAAAACTCAAATAAATCAAATAAATTTTTACTTTTTTAATATATAAATGAGTTAAGTTTTTTTATTACATACGTACATATTTAGTATTCAATATTGAATATAATATTCTAGAATTGAAAATTATTTTTAAAAATTAAATGATTTATTAAAGATTTTAAATTATTATCTATGTTTTACTTAATTTATAATCTATTTACTTAGTGAAAAAAAAATAGTTGTGTGTATATGATAAATAGTAAAGTCATTGCTCATGATATATTAGTTTTCCTCTATTATTCTTTTTTAATGATAGGATTTATTTTTGAGTTCCAAATTATTTTTAAAAATTGTTAAATTCATTAATAAATTCAATAAAAAGTGTTACTTTATTTGAAGCTCATTTTTCTAGTGAAAAAAAAAATTATAAAAACACAATTATGTGCAAAAAAAAAATAATAGAGTCGTTATAAACCAATTTTTATCCATAAATTTATGGTATTAATAAGTTTATTATTTGAGTTTTAAATTATTTTTAAAAATTCTTAGACTTGTTAATGAATTCAACTCATTAAGTCTTGTTTTATTTGGAATTCATTTGTCTAATAAAAAAATCAGGAAATAATAATTTAATGTAAAAGATAAATAATACAATTGTTTTAAACCATTTTTATTCATAAATATTTTGTATTAATGAATTTATTATTTAAGTTTAAATTTATTTTTAAAAATTAATGAACTCGTTGTCAAATCCAACGCATTAAGTCTTATTTAATTTGGAGTTAATTTGCCTAGCGAAAAAAAATAATGATTATATGTAAAAAATAATAATAATAATAATAATAATAAACTGTGTGTTTTTCTATTATTTTTAAAAACCCGTGAAAACAACTTTTACTTGTTCTCTAAAAGTTGTTCTTCATTTCACTTTGTTTTTAGAAATTGGAAACAGAAAACAATAACCAAACAATGTTATGAATTTTAAAAAAATGTTTTTTGTTTTTAAAGACAAAAACTTTTTTAAAAAACTATGCCAAATAGACTCTAAGATTCTCTTATCAATGTTTTTTTAGTATTTTTGTTGTTTAATCTATCATATTAAAAAAAATTATTTTCTTTTATAGCTAATATTAATAATTACTTGTTTTATTGAATGATACCAAGGCTACAATTTCTAAAATATGAAAATTTATCTATATTTGTTATAAAAACACAAATTTTTTATTTTATCCCTTCCCACCACCAAAATTTCAGGCTTCATCACTAATAGAGAAAAAGTTTGAAGAAGAATGAGGATGATATTCTATATCTAACAATGTCATTTAACCATAATTTATTCTTCTTTCACGTCCATTATAATTTCATTTAACCCTCATGCTATGTGTCATCAAATAATATGAGCTTAAACAAGGACTATTAAGACCCATAGGACAATATTGACTCCTTCGTAATTTTATTCTAAAGTTAACTCAATATCCCACAACAAAAAGTCAATTACACTTTGGTATCCTATGTATATTAAAATAAGACACCAAGTACTTAGGTCTGTGACCTGCTATTTACTATATATAGTCTCCCCACGAACTAGTCGTTTGTAGTTTAACAAGGTGAAAGCTATTTACCTTTCAAGACTTACCTCTACGATTCTTGAATTACAAATTCTCCTACTGTGTGATCAAATGACACACTCTACCTCACTAAGAGTATACGTCAAATTTCATTAAAAAAAATTACTACAGGCCCATAATTTCATAATCACACGTCCTTATGATCACCTAAGGGGATACATTATCTCAAAGTCCATGAGATATCATAGTGTCTTTATTAAGAATACTTGTTTATATCAGTTTCCATCAACAGTGATCCAGTTGATAGGGAATATATGATTAACTTACGATCTCACTCATAAGTCAAAGTCACAACTAACTTTTACACAAGTTCAATGTTATCTCAAGGTTGAGAGACAATATAGTATAAAAGTTTGGTGAAGTCATGACTACCGAATAACTTTATGTTATAACTCGCCATACATCTTATTCAATATGTAATCGTACACACTAGTGCACTCACCATGGGAACCCCATCTCAATGGCCAAGACCAACCATCCTTTTAATTAGGAGATGGTGCATTATGACCTCAAATGGACTGCTTTAGTTTACGAATCAATTGTGAATAAATCATTTATTTGCAAGGAAACCATGACTTGAATCTTCGGTGTGACTCCTAATGCATCAAAGTTATGTATAATGCAAGAGATGCTAAGTCAGAATGCTCATAAAGTATAAAACATGAAATAAAAATAAATAAAAGTAAACCTAAAATATCATTAAATGAATAACGAATTCCAAAATTTATACATCATATCATGCTTTTAAAAGCTTTATCCTAACACACTCTTCGACACATCATACTTGATTACATGCTCATTGACACCTCATTCTTGGTTGCATGTTTTTAACTCTTCATATTTGGTTACATGCTCTTCGACACATCATGCTTGGTTGCATACTTTTCGACAACTCATTATTGGTTCATGGTAAATAACAAATAATAAGATGATTAAAAAGGAAAACTTCAAATATTTTATTCTTAAAAACTAGGGTTGTTATATTTTAGACCCATAGTAATTGAGGTATTTAAGCTTATTCTAACCAATGGTTTAACAACTACTTGAACCATTCCTAAATGTATAAAACTACAACTTCCTATATTTTTGTATGGATTTGCTATCTAGAAGTTTTATTATCTAATCATATTGTTCAAAGCTTATGGTTTGTTCAACCATCTCAATTGTGCGATATGAGAATAACTTAAAAGATCATTTCTTATAAATTTCTTAGCCATGAACCTTAGGTAGTTTCCAAATTTCTAAGTCAATTTACGAAGATATCAATGACTTTCTATGAAATGGTTTCAAGGGATTCAACCGTATTGATCATAGGATATCATTCAGAATTAGGAATCCATGTTATCAAATGATTTCCTGTGATTATTTATATTATTGAATGAGTCAATCATCCACTTTGGTATCTTATTTAGCAAAAACAATGATATTATTTTTCCACTAATAAAAAATTTCAATTTTTTGGGAAGTATAATAATCATCCAATAAAAATAGTTTCTATTTTTTTTTTCAAATGAATGATTCAAAGATCTATTAATTCTAAAAAGTGATTGCAAAGTATTAATTCTAAAAAGTGATTGCAAAATTGATCATTTAGATATTTCATTTCATAGATGTGAATCTTGAACCTATTAACAGGGATATTCATGATATAGATAAGATTAACAAAGGATGTCTTCGTAAATAGAGTCAATGAGAGTGAACCCTTCCAAGTTTTTGTAGATAATGTATAATATTATATATTTTTAACAACATAAATAGTTTCCAAAATTTGAAATAAACATTGTTTTGTTAATAAATAATAAAAATATTTTATAATTTTCTTAACATGATATTTTATTTTTCTAATTTTATGAAAAAAGAATCGACTTCATAACCGGTCACACCTGCACATGGCCGGTTACCACCTCTTATCTATTTGTATTCACAACGGTGGTGGTATGACAGCTAAGTCCAGAACTTATCAAGATAAGGGTAGCAGAAGTCGATTGAGAATTTGAGAGACAGTGCGAGTGAACTTGGGGAGTAAATAATGATGATAACGGTGAGAGAAGCTTCTTCCTCTGCCCTCTGCTTCAACCTCAACCTCTCGAGGTCCTCTCATCCCGCTTCCACAGCCTCTCCAAGACTACGAAACTCCGTCTCAAGAGCCAGCTTTGCTGTCCACACAAAACCCAACAGCACGCCGAATTCATGGAACCTTGCTCTCTTTTGCAACAGGTACTAACCTACCCTTTTCAGTTTTTCTTCCAAAACAATTTCTACTCCCATCATTTTTTCTCTCTACTCCTTCCCCGGACTATAACACTCGACTTTCGGGCAAATTTTTGCCATCCCCCTTCATTTTCTTTGAAATTCCGGATTCTTCCTAGAATCTGGTTTCATATTTCTTATGGAGCTTTGTTTTTTTTTTTTTTTTTTTTTTTGTTTTCAATCTAGGACATTCTGTGGAAAAAGAATATGTCAGATCTGGTAGGAATTTACAAGTGAGGGTAATTGCTTTTGACAAGTATTGATCAAGAGAAAAGACTTTTAAGAAAGTGATGAAGAAGCAATGGATTTTTGAGTTAAATGATTTCATATACGGCGGAAGGCATGCGCCCATATCGGGCTTTGCAAAAGAGCAATGAATCGTGGACTATTCTTGATTTCTTTTAAGAGATAGGATTACAATCCAGGGATTTCCAATGTTCTCAACTTTCAGATCCACTTGCACAATTAGAATCGGGAAATTCCATCCAGGGAGTGATACTAGGGAGCAGAGAAATTTATTTGCGATAGAAAAAATCAAGTAAATATTGTCAAATTGAAGCTTGCAGGAGTCACACCTGAAAACCGGCACAAAGTTTGGGCAGGATAAACAATGTTGAATTGAGTGAGACCAACCATGATCATATATATTCCCCTCGATGTTTCTACCAACATGATCAACATGGATTCATCATTGTACGTGTTTAAAATTTTTGTTTAATTTAATATTTTATAAGATCCCACCTCAATCTATTACATGAGAGGATTAGAGATAATAAATGCTGGGAATTGGTCCTCCATTGCTGTCACAAACATGTATGTACTCACAGTGATCCATGTCCCAATGCTAATTCAGGACTGCCAACATTGTTGATATGAAATTGAATGTGAAGTAAAGTTCCTTAATTCAATGGTGTCACAAATGTTATTTGGAAAGAGTGGATTCACCTGATCTTTGAAGGTTTGGATCATCTCATTTTCAAGTTGAAAAATCTTTTTCTCAAATCTTGTTTTTCTGGATAACGGACCATTTGGGCCTTAAGAATTTGTCTTTTCTTGATTTTATAGACAGCATAGACAGGGGTTAGAGCATGATTTATGCCTATTGCATTTTCTTTTCTTTGCTTCTTTTGATTTGTGTTGCTTATTGTATACTTCCTATGCACTAGTGTTGCACCCTCTTTTTTAAGGCATTCTTATTAATATGCCTTGTATTGACCCATAGAAAGGAAAATATCAAGTCTTCAAATAGTGAAAATATTGACAATAGGAGAATAAGTGTAATTAATATCAATGAATTTAATTTGATTTTAAGCTTTTACCATCGAGCAGGTCCAGCAGTACCACAAAATGTATACCATAATATTTAAGTAGTTGATTATACTCAATTGCTTTATTTCTGAGAGGAAGGTGAGTTGCAACCCCATTTGGTTCTATTCATGGACCTTGATCTAGGCAGTCATAGCATCGCATTATGGAGTGTCCAAACATTCGAGAGATTTTCATGTTCAGGTTTTGAAGAGATTGGAGAAGTATAAGCACTATGTAATGGTGAAGTAGTATAAGAAATGAAAATGTGGATAGCATTGGACAAATGAGAATAAGTTGAGGTGTACCAAGAAGCAGGTGGTGCCGTTGAGACTGGATGTTCAACATCTGTAGATGGTAAGACGAGTAAAGGGATACTCTTGAATGATCTTGAAAGGAAAAACATTCTCACACAGCATGAGGTGACTGCTAGTTTAAATGTCTTGTTTGATTATTGTAGAAGAGAGATGGAAGAATAAAAGGTGAAAAATTATTTTTTCTTAAAAATTAAAATTTTCTACAGAGACACACACACACACATATACAAAAAATCCTGGCACCTAAATTAGAAACTTTTCTAACTCAATTACAACAAATCCCTTTGATCACGGGATTACCTAATTCTCCTCTACAACATCACAACTTTCCTAATTCCATTCTTCCACGATTATCATAAATCCTAGAACCATGCCGTGCAAAGGGTATCCAATATAAATATATTGGTAGAACGAGGGGCAAATTTATGTTTCCCAATAGGTTCACAAGGTGTTTCTGGGTAGATTGTCCTGTGATTTCTCACGTACAATTGTTGAGTGCTACAGTGCCAGTGCCATTAGATGGGTTGAAAATAGGGCAGGTAGCCCTTGAAAGCTTGGCATTTTATGCTTCGAGGCTTCTGATTTAGTGAGGTCTCTTGTTGGTATATTTGGGTAGATCACTAGATATGATACATAAGCACACCCATTTTCTCTATGCAAGTAGTGCTTCTGCACTAGCAACTTTCTTGGGAGATTAAAGGCCTCATGCTTCTTCTATTCTTGGTTGTACTTTGTGCCCATGTGGGATAGTTGTTAGCTTGTTTTGTTGAGTAGAAGAAGCAAAAACAGACATCCCTCTTGTTTCTGTGCTTCTAGTTTTGTGTTTGGGAATTATATTTTAAAAGTGATTTTATAAAATGTAAGGGCAATGTTTCCTTCTCCAAAAATATTTATTAAATTCAACCCTAAAGTAAATTTGAGAAAAAACATGAGTCTTCTTGCTTCTCCACAATAAATGAGGTTGACTTATGTAGGACCACAATTAGAGTTTTGTCCTAACATTCTTAAAAGTTATTTTTGGGATTCAAATGTTTCTTTTAGCATTTAGGAAGCTATCCCAAACACACTTTTGTGTTGTTTCTATCCTTATCTTGTCCTTTTCCTTTCTAAGAAAGGAGTTCTCGTCACTAAGCATTCCTGTTAACCTTGTATTTTTCTGGCCTAGTTTTTAATAATTAAGTATTTTTTTTTTCCACCCAAAAGAGATCGGCTACATGAGTTTCTTGCTGCTTTCTCTTCTTGAAGAATAAGTGGGTAACGTTTATTGATAGACGGGATGGGATGATGGCAATGTTTTGGTTTTTATTTGCTGAATAATACCCTGTCTTAAATTGGTACACTCACTCTTGGATGCTGAAATTTTTTGTGGTGCCTATAGTGCAGTGCACACACAATTGGGAATGATGTAAGTTCATTGCAATAGATTTTCATGTTTAAGAAAGAGATAGTCAAGGAAGAATTGTCATATGAATGATTTTGAATTAAGAAATTTATACGATAGATTGAAGTTACATTGACTCAAGAAAAATGCTTGTCATAGTGTCTCCTAAAGACCTCAAGCATCATTGCGTAGTTCATGCAATGGGCAGTGTCAGGCAAGATGGTAGATCAATTTGTTGCTATGATCCTGACTGTTACTAGGATTTGATTTTGGGATACTATTATTATTGAAATTCATTCCACCACAGAAAACATAAAGGAGACCTCCAGATCTTGCACTTCTTTTCTGTCACATAAGTCCGATGTTACATCTGCTGAAAAGGTCTTAGCGTTTGTATGAAATAACCAGATTAATAAACCCCCCACCAAATACGAAAAGGCCATAACCATAAGGCTGTAATGAAGAAGCAACTTATCAATTGGCTCATCCCTATTGCATATGCAACATCAATTGGGGAGAATGGTCTGTGCATTTATCTTACCTTGGTGCTCCAATGCTTTTATATTTCCAACAATCCAAAACCACATATTCCTGTACATGTAGGTTTTTTTTTTTTATAATTTTTTTTAATTCTTTTTTGAGAAGTCTATTTTAGTTGAGACACCAGATAGACCATTTCTTACAAAAGGGTTGCTAAAATTTTAAAAGAAAAACATAAAAGCAAATAAGGTTTTATAAGATTTAATGAGTTGCAAGGACATAGAACAATTTGTTTCTGTTTCATATAATATTTAGTATCAAGGGAATGAAACTATTTACCACTGTCTTCTTAACAGAATAATTTATTTTCTTCCTCAATTTTCATTCTCAAGAGCAATTGACAGAAATTTGGGTATTATGCACCTAATGATTACAACTTTTCCCTCTTGCTTATGAAATTACTTTTCAGCTGCAAAGGCCCAGTTTTTGACCCATTGGGCATCGATTCAGATAAATCTTTGGGTCTCAATGCTACCTGGGAGAGTGCCCTAGGTTTACTGTCACAAACATTTGGGAGTACCTCAAGTACAAAGAAGGATAAATCAGCTTCAGGTCAAGGAGTGGCAGGTTTGTTTTTAGACTTGTAATATGTTACCCATAAAGATCTTTCATCCCACTACATGCTTGTTGCTTTTAGTCCCTGATTACGATAGTGTGACATTGACAGCTGCAATTGAGGATAGTTCCATTGACTTTGGGGACTTCTTCAAAGGGCCATTACCAGGAAAATTTCTAAAGCTTTTGGGGTTATTGGCCTTATCCCGCCTTGGAGTCTATGTACCTCTTGGTGGTGTAAACAGGGAGGCCTTTGTTGGCAATTTAGATCAGAACAGTTTGTTGAGCACTTTAGATTCATTTTCTGGAGGCGGCATTGGTCGACTTGGGATATGCTCCCTTGGCATTGTTCCCTTTATCAATGCACAGATTGTATTTCAGCTTCTCACTCAAATTTATCCCAAGTTGCAAGACCTTCAGAAAAGAGAAGGTGAAACAGGAAGAAAAAAAGTTCTTCAGTATACTCGCTATGCTTCAGTAGGTTTTGCTCTAGTGCAGGTAAGTTACTCTATCAAGGTGAAGATTGGTTAAGCCAATTTAAGATATTTAAGTCATCCAACTATTTCTTTTAGTGGTGTGGTCCGACATTGATGTACTAGTTGAGTGGATGGAAAATGTTTACACCTAAAATGGTTAATATTTTGGACCTCTATTTAAACAAAATTGTGATTTAACTGAATAGAAAAATATTGAATTCCTATATAGTTCAAGAAGGAAAGACAACTTTGTCCAACTATCTTGTGCGAAGAAGTTTTCAAAAGATTGATTTCTCTTGTTTAGACTTGCTTAGTAGTTCAAATGGTGGGTTTTTCTAGATATGTTTTCATTCTAGTAGTGCATCATAAATGTGTCTGGATGAAGGTTGGGCTGTGAATACACCTCTAGTTATTTGTAAATCTATTTTAGGTGAAGGGCTGGGAGTTTGTAAAAAGGAGGAAAAAAATCTCTTCAAAATTCAAAAGAGAATTAAAAAAGTTGGATTGCATGGTGAATTGTATAGGGGCAATAGGTGGTGGGAGGGAAGTTTGTAGAGGAGGATGGGACAGCATGCCAGTTTGTAAATGAAGATAAAGATTCTCTTGGAATGTTTGGGGATGACAGTGATAAGAGGAAGATCATCAAGTCCTTGATTTGATTCCAGAAATTAGACTTGGTCTTCTTGTAAGAAACAAAAATCCAGATGACGTTGAAGGAATTAGTAAGGAGCTTAAGAGTGGGCAGATTTTTAGAATGGTGTGCTATGAGTGCCAAGGGAGTTGCTGGTAGGGTGCCTTGTTTTTTGGGATAATAGGATTTTGGAGCTAGAGGCATGGAATGGGAGAATATTTGATCTTGTGTCATTTTAAAAACTGTGTGGACTAGTTCGTTTGGGTATTTATTGGGGTATATGGGCCCACTTTGGAAAGGGAAAGAGAAGGCTTTTGGGCAAAATTGGGGGTCATTTAGGGATTGTGGGCTGACATGTAGTGTGCTAAAGGCGATTTCAATATTGTCAGGTTCTTGTGGGAGCATAATAGAGGCATCAAGGTGTCTTCAGCTATGTGAAGATTTACAAAGATTATTGAGAAGTTGGAGGTGCTAAACCTTTCACTTTTAGGGGCCCTTTTACTTGGAGAGAGGGGTTGAACAATTAGTCCTTGTTAAGATTAGACTGGTTTTTGGTGTTTGAAGGTTAGGAAAGTCATTTTAGTGGAGTGTTTTATTGTATTCTGCCGAAGCCTATGTCAGATCATTCTCCAATTCTATTAGATGGGGGAGGGATGAAGAATGGGCATTAACCCCTTTAGATTTGAAAACATGTGGCTAAGGGAGGAGGGTTTCAAACACAACCTTAAGGGGTGGTGGACAGGATACAATTTTAAAGGTTCTTATTGCTGCGTCTTAGCTGCGAAAATGAAGGCGTTGAAATTTGATTTGCAAACTTGGAATGAAGAGTTTTGATAATGTTTTAGTAAGGCTTCAAACAGATGGGTTTAAGAGATTTGAAGCAGCGGGAGAGGGCCCTTTCTCATGAGGAGAACGAAGCAAGAAGAATAGCTAGGCAGGAATACAGTAAGTGGGCTCTTTTTTAATAAACTTCATGGAGGCAAAAATCTAGAGAGTGATGGCTTAAGGAGGGGGGTAAAAATATTAACTTCTTCCATAAAATGGTTATTGTTCACAGAAGAAGGAATTGCATGACTAGGATTAAAATTAATGGGGCTTAGCTCTCCCAAGAGAATGAAATAAATGAAGGGGTGGCGGCAAGGGCTTATTGCGTTCTATTGTTTGATCTTAAAGAGTGGAGAGCTAGCATCAGTGGGCTAGATTTAAGGTTTTAGAGGGGCAGAGCACAAAAAGTTTGGAGGATCCGTTCTTAGAGGAGGAGGTGTGTTATGCTTTGTTAGAGTCAATTGGGAACAAGGCTCCAAGTCTGGATGGGTTCTCTATAGCCTTTTGGCAATTCATTTGGAATTTTGTGAAGAGGTGATGAGGCTTTTCAAGGAGTTTTATAACCGAGGGAGGTTTTAGAAAAGTCTCAATGCTATATTTCTAGTATTAATCCCAAAGAAAGGGGATGCAGAACCTTAAAGACTTTAAGCCTATTAGCTTGGTGGGCAGAACTCATGGCAAAAGATTTGGCAAAGAAGCTAAGGAAGGTGGTGGGTAAGGTGATCTCCAATTCCTAAAATGATTTTGCAAAGGGTAGACAAATTCTTGATGCAGTGCTAATAGCTAATGAGGTCATAGACTCTATGTTAAAGAGCAATGCTTGTGGATCCTTTGTAAGTAATATGTTGACAAGGTATATGATCACATTAACTGGAATTTCTTGACCACAATTATTGAAAACATTAATTTTTAGCCAAAAATGTGTAGGATGGATTAAATAGTGCATATCTTTTTCTATTATTATATGGTATCAAAGCCAAGTTTTGAGAAGTCATGAATTCAAGAAGAAGGAAGGAGAGCAGCTTTGCAGTGGAGTCCAAGGTGTTCGAGATTGTCTTACATGAAAGAAAAGGTAAACCTTAAGTTCTCATCTTGGAGAAGAAGAGAGGGGTTTCGTCATGGGTTTGAATGGGACCGAAGAGTCTAGGGTTTTTCATGGAGGGCCTACTCCATTGCATCAAGGACGAGAAAGAAGGAAGATGAGGAAGGGAATGGAAGGACAAGGGGAGATCGTACTCCCTAACGCGAGGGTTAAATAGAGCGGGGTGGTTTCTCAGGCTAGGGGTTGTCGATTTGGAAAGGAAGAGCTTTTGTATCTTCATACCGAGAGGCAGAGGGGACAAAGGGGGATGGGTGACTATGGCGGAGAAACTACATCAAATGGAAGGATCTATTGGCAGAAAAGCAAACATGCAGGAAGCAAGGGTCGCGGGGAAATCTGCCTTGGAGAGTTCGTATGTGGCAGTAGTGAAGAGACCAAGTTGGAGAGATATAAACTCAATCAGAGTGAAGGTTAAAAGGGAGGAGACTCTAGGGAATTTGCAGAAATTGGAGCACTGCATTGTTGCGAACTGGAAATCCAGAACAGAGGGAGAAGAGGACCTGGAGAGATTGGGAAGATTATGGGCAAATTCATGGGGCCTAAAAGGAAAATTAGGGCTGGCTAAATTGGAGAAGGATAGGGTCTTGCTGGAATTTGAAGATTTGGAAGAAGCAAGACGCGTCGTATCCTCAGGGAATCGATTGTTGGGAAGGCTCCAGTTAGGGCTGGAACAATGGAACCCTAGGATTGGCTGCTGGGTAGAGGAGGAGGTAGAAAATGAAGTCTGGGTCAAAATCTTTGGGCTTCCAATTTCGCTGTGGAGTCCTATGATTTTGAAAAGAGTAGGGGAAGAATGCGGGGGTTTTGTTGCAGTCGATGATCAGACGAAGATGTTGGGGGAGATTCAATGGGCTAGGATTTTGGTTGAAACGAGAGGAGACTTTAGGCCGAGTGTGTTGGAAATCGAAGTGGAGGAGGACGTCTATGTCTTGTCTCTATGGTGGGAGTTCAGACCGATGGTGTGGAAGAAACACAGTGAAGCGTTTGGACAAAAGAGTGATGAGGTTAGGGGTGATGTGGTTTCACGCGTGGAGCAGCGCGTGGAGAAAGAGCTGGTAAGCGCGAGGCTCGAGACGCTGAACCTGTCAGCTGAAGTGAGGGGTGCGCAGGAGAATGGGTCGGGTCGGGAGTTGGGAAACCAAGTCCAAGGCCTGGTGATCCGGAACTGGGCTTCCACCGATGCGCTAGCGTCTGGGTCGACTTCTTTAGGCCCAATCGTGGGCCCTAAAGAGGTGAGGAGGGTTGGTGGGCCTGTCGTGGTTAATGGATCTTTAGGCTCAAAATCAAAAGAAGTGGCAACCGATGATGATGGATTAGAAGCAGGCGAGTCAAGGAGGTGGGCTACAGAAATGGGCTGCCAAAAGTTGAGTGGATTTGAAGGTATGGAAAGGGCCGGCCCAGTCACGCTAATATCCCAAGCCTCAAGCAAAGGCTCTCAGGGGAAGGCCTGCCTTATGGATTACTTCATTTCCAAAGGTGGGAACCTTTCAGAGACGGAGGCCTTGGTGGCCTAGGAATCAGAGGAACTTAGGAAGCAACAAATGAATGTTTGCTACTCAGCGATAGACTGGGCGCTTGAAGAGGAAGCTTTGAGGTATGGGTTGGTTTTCTATTTTAGGGGAAAAAGGGCTTTGGGGACTTCTCATCTTAATTCTATTTATTCTGATCGGGCTTCGGAGGGGGAGTTTTACTATCGTTCTGGGGGTATAGAGGAGGAATTCCGGTGTGATAAAACAACGTGGTTAATAGTGTATGAGGGGTCTAATGAGAATGATAATGGTTGCTGGGACTTGGGAGAAGCCAATAGAATCAGTTATAAAGTCAAGGGTACGGAGGGGGATTCTGGCATGCCTGAGATCCAAGCTGTGAGAAATGAGAAAGAGGAAAAATGGGAGGAAAGTAGCCCGACAAAATTCAGTCACTTTTTGGGATTTTCGACGGAGGGATTGGAAAAGGAAATCCTGAACTTTTTGATTAAAATCAGAAAGAGACGGGAGAAGATACATAGCAAAGAGCTTCTGGAGAAGTCAAAGTTCGAAAGAGAGTTAAGGAGGTTGGAGTGCTCTGTAAACTATGAGGGGGGGAATAAGCAGAAAGGCCCATCACAAGGCAAAGGGAGTCAAATCGTAGTTGTCCAATGAAGCTAAAAGTTCTGAGTTGGAATGTGAGGGGAGCAAACGATAGCTCCAAAAGGAAAATTATTAAGTCTTTTATAAGGAATCAGAGAGTGGATTTACTTTGTATCCAGGAGACAAAAATTCAACCTATGTCGGAGGGTATTGTGAGAAGTTTAGGCTCTGGGAGATTTTTAGATTGGAGAGCTCTGGATGCGGAGGGGGCTGCGGGTGGTATTCTGATTTGCTGGGACAAGAGGTCTCTGGACATTTTGGATTGGGAGGAGGGCCAATTCACACTATCCTGCAGATTTAGGAATGTAGAAAATGGGACCCGTTTGGGTGTTCACGGGAGTTTATGGCCCGTTCACGAAAGTGGAAGGGATGGTTTGTGGGAAGAATTTGGGGCGATTAGAGGCCTTTGGGAAGACTCCTGGTGCTTAGGGGGGGATTTTAACATCACCCTCCTCCAAAGGGAAAGGAGCAGTCAGAGGAGAATAAATTCAGCAATGAGGAGATTTGCTGAGATTGTTGATGATCTAGGCTTGGTGGATCTTCCTTTACAGGGGGGAGAGTTCACCTGGAATGGGGGCCACAATAACCAGGCATGGGCTAGATTGGATAGATTTCTTGTGTCCCCTTGTTGGTTAGACCAATTTAGTGAGGTTACCCAAAGCAGGCCGTCTCGGCCAATTTCTGATCATTTCCCAATCATTCTAGTGGGAGGTGGGATAAGAAGAGGCTCTACTCCATTTAGGTTTGAAAACATGTGGCTTAAGGTTGAGGATTTCAAAGACCTTATTCGAAGCTGGTGGCGGGGGATCGAAGTCAGGGGCAGTGCTAGTTTTAGATTGGCTGCTAAGATGAAGGAAATAAAAAAGAAGTTGAAAGTTTGGAATAGAGAGGTGTTTGGGAGGCTGGACTGTAACAAATCTTCAGCCCTGCAGCAAGTGGATTTCTGGGACTGGGTGGAAAGCGAGAGAAGCCTGACTGTGGAGGAAACATAGTTAAAAAAAGAAGCAAAAAAAAGTTATAAAAAGTGGGTGCTTCTGGAGGAAGTTCATTGGAGACAACTTTCAAGGGAGATCTGGCTAAGGAAGGGATGGAAGGCGGATATTGGAAGGCTTCAGCTTGATCAAATCAGTCAGCAAGAAGCGGAGAATTTGGAGATTCCCTTCATAGAGACTGAGGTACATACGACTTTGATGGAGATGAATGAGGACAAAGCCCCTGGTCCGGATGGCTTTACTGTGGCCTTTTGGCAAAGCTGTTGGGACTTTGCTAAAGAGGAGATCTTGGATATGTTTAAAGAGTTTCACGAGCATAGCTATTTTCTTAAGAGCCTCAATAATACTTTTTTGATCTTGATTCCTAAGAAAAGTGGGGCTGAGGATTTTGGAGATTTTAGACCTATCAGCCTTTTGGGGGGGCTTTATAAATTGTTGGCTAAAGTGCTAGCTAACAGGCTTAAGAAAGTAGTTGGAAAGGTGGTCTCCACTGCCCAGAATGCTTTTGTGATGGGAAGACAAATTCTTGATGCATCCTTAATTGCAAATGAGGTGATAGACTCGTGGCAGAAAAGAAAAGAGAAGAGACTTATTTGCAAATTGGACATAGAAAAAGCTTATGACAGCATTAATTGGAAGTTTTTGTTGAAGGTCTTGCAAAAAATGGGCTTTGGGCCTAAGTGGTTGGGGTGGATGTGGAGTTGCTTGTCTTCAACCAAATTCTCAGTTCTGGTTAATGGGGTGCCAACTGGCTTTTTCCCTAGTACTAAGGGGCTTAGACAAGGAGATCCCTTATCTCCCTACCTCTTTGTTATGGGAATGTAAGTGCTGGATGTTCTCATTAGGAGAGCTGTGGAGGGGGGATTCTTATCAGGGTGTAGCATTCGAGGTGGTAGTAGATCCACTTTGAACATCTCCCATTTATTTTTTGCTAATGACATAATAGTGTTCTGTGAGGCAAGCAAGGAGTACCTAACTCACTTAAGTTGGATTCTCCTCTAGTTTGAAGCGGCTTCAGGTCTAAGGATTAACTTAGCCAAAATTGAAATTATCCCAGTTGGAGAAGTGGAGGAGATTGAAGAGTTGGTAATCAAGTTAGGTTGTAGGGTGGGATCCTTGCCCTCTCAGTATTTGGGACTTCCACTAGGGGCTTCTAATAGGGCTCCTTCTATGTGGGATGGGGTGGAAGAGAGAGTAAGGAGGAGACTTGTGCTTTGGAAACGACAGTATATTTCCAAAGGGGGGAAAATCACTCTCATAAAAAGCACTTTGGCTAGCATGCCAATCTACTAAATGTCTATTTTCCGAATGCCCAAGATTGTTGTTAGAAGGCTAGAGAAAGTGCAAAGGGACTTCCTATGGGGGGAGGGGGAACTTGGAGGGGAAAATTCATCTAGTTAAATGGGAGGTGGTTTGTACAGACAAGAACAAGGGTGGGCTAGGCCTAAGGAAGATAGCCATGTTGAACAAAGCCTTGCTTGGTAAGTGGATATGGAGGTATGCTTGCAAAAAAGATAATCTTTGGAAACAAGTGATCACGACGAAGTATGGGCAAGAGGATCTTGGATGGAGGTCAAGGAAGGAAAAACAAATGGGGCGGTTGGAGTAGGGTTTGGAAGGAGATCTTGAATGAATCTGATTGGTGCTGGGATAACATGGAGTTTCTAGCTGGGAAGGGCACCAAAATCAGATTTTGGACAGATATTTGGTGTACTGATACACCGTTGTCCCATTGCTTTCCTCACCTCTTTGTCATGGCTATTCATAGGGATGCAACAGTTGAGGAAATGTGGGATCAAAATTCTAGTCAAGGAGGCTGCAACCTAAATTTTGTGAGGGACTTTAATGATTGGGAGTTGGATATGGTTGGGGATTTGCTCTATGTTTTGAGGGGTCATAGGCCTTCTTTGGAGGAAGATTCAATTCTTTGGAGGCGAGGAAGAAATGGTCAGTTCAGGGTCAAGGAAGCTTGTAGTTTGCTGGCCAATCCTAATGATACAGTTTTTTCTTCAAGGTGTATATGGGTGGATAGGGTGCCAACTAAAGTCGCTTTCTTCGCTTGGGAGGTGACGTGGGGGAAGGTGCTCACTCTGGATAGGCTCCAAATAAGAGAGTTGCAACTTCCTAATTGCTGTTTTTTGCGTGGTTGTGAAGAAGAAAATGTAAATCATATTCTTATACACTATATAGTGGTTAGAGCTTTGTGGGATATTGTTCTTGGGTTAGTAGATGTTAAATGGGTCTTTCCAGAAACTGTAAAGGAGGTCTTAACTAGCTGGAGGAGCCCCTTTGTGGGGAAGAAAAGGAAAAAGGTTTGGAAATCCATACCGTTGTGTATTTTTTGGACGGTTTGGAATGAGAGAAATAGATTAGCTTTTAGGGGGGGGGGTGTTGAATATCCAGAAATTAAAGAATTTTTTTGTTTGTAATTTATGGAGTTGGACCAAATTGTACTTAGGTGAGGAGTCTCTCTCCCTTATAGGCTTTTTGGAGTGGGTAGCATCCACTTAAGGGGAGGTGAATCTTTTCTGGTTTTGTTGTTTTTTTTTGAGGTCTTAGCCGCCTTGTATACCCCCGTATGCTTTGTGACTTTTTGCCTCTTTATTAATGCATTTCTTGTTTACCTATAAAAAAAATAAAATGAAAAAATAGTGCATATCTTTTGCAAAATTCTGTGTGATTTTTAATGGTACCTCTTCTAGTTTCTTCCAATGCTCTAGGGGCTTAAGCTAAAGTGGTGATCCTTTGTCTCCCTATTTGTTTGTGGTTGCAATGGAGGCCCTTAGTTGCCTTCTCAAGAGGGTTGACGAGGGATGAATATCTTATGAGAGTTAGGGCAAGGGGAAGGAAGTGTCCCACTTGTTTGTAGATGATACTCTCATTTTTTGTGAGGCTTGCCAAGACTAAATGGTCCATTGAGTTGGTTAAAGCTTTGTTAAGGTTGAAAATTAACTTAGATGAGTGAATTAATTCCTATTTGGAGGGTGGAGCATGTTGAGGAGTTACTCTCTAAGCTAGGTTACTAAGAAGTAGGGCTTCTATTTACTTAGGTCTTCCTTTAGGTGCTCCTTTTAGATTAGTGGTGATTTGGGATAGAGTGGAAGTGAGGTTTCATGAAAGTTTCTCAATGTGGAAAAGACAATATATCTATAAAGGGTGTAGATTTACATTAATTAAGAGTACAATATCTATGTCTTCCCATATACTTTTTGTCATTATTCTGTATTCCAAGGAAAGTCAAAATGAGGTTGGAGAAAATTCAAAGGAATTTTCTATATTGGATCTTCCTTTGTGGTGGGTAATGGGAGAAGGGTGAAGTTTTGAAAGGATAAATGATGTGGGGTTGAACGTTTGTGTGATCCCTTTCCTTCTTTATATGCTTGCCTTAGCCATTTCAAAAGAGGCTTGGATAGCAAGTTTATGGGGTTAGACTAGTGAGACGGGTGGAACTAATGTAGAGGAATTATTTTCGAGTTTGCTAGGACTGGCTGGACATGGTGTGGATGAACTCAAGAACTAATCAGTTCTGAGTCTTTATATGTTGCCATGGAATCATGTAATCAATTTCCTTTCCAATGAGTGTAATTGGAATTCATGAGTTCCTTCTAAGGTAATTTTTTTAACTTAGGAGGCTAGTTAGGGGAAGGTGTTGACTTTAAATCAGCTTCAAAGAAGAGGGAGGTCTGTAGTCAATAGATTTTTTCTTTTTAAAGTCAAGGAAGAATCCATTGGTCACATTCTTCGTCATTGTACCAAAGTAAGGCTCCTCTCATAGTTGCTTTTCACTCTGTTTGGTATTTGTTGGGTGCAAGCTGTTATGGTTAAAGAGACCCTCTTAGGGTGACATGGATCCTTTATGGGTAAAAGAAGCAAGGAAGTTTGAAGAGCAGTTTCATTATGCATCTTATGGACTGTATGAAAAGAAAGGAATTGAAGATCAATTGACAATGAGGAACAATTGGATCAAGCATTGAAAAGTTCTTTTCTTAGAAATTTGTTTTTGTGGGTTCTATGTCTTTGTATGATTTTGTAGATTGGTTGGGTTCTTGCTAAGAGAGGGAGTTGTTTTTCTGTGTTCTCTCTTTCTGCTTGCGCCTTGTGGCACTCATTTTATGCCTTTTGTGTGCTATGGTGCACTGTTTGGCCCTTGTTTATAAAATTGTAATTTTTGCTTATCAAACAAAAAATAAATCCTGTAATACTAGGACAAAATACTTCTTAATGATGCATTACTAGATAAACTATAGGACAAAACGTTCATTTCTAATTTCTGTGCAGGCAATTGGGCAAGTACTTTTTCTCCGGCCCTATGTCAATGACTTTAGTACACAGTGGGTTCTATCTTCTGTTACTTTATTGACTCTTGGATCAGTACTTACTACATATATTGGGGAAAGGATCTCTGACCTAAAACTTGGAAATGGTACATCCCTTCTAATCTTCACAAGCATCATCTCCTACTTGCCAGCTTCTTTTGGTAGGACGGTTGCACAGGCATTTCAGGATGGTAACTACATTGGACTCGTCATCATCATAATCTCCTTCTTCCTGTTAGTCCTTGGTATTGTGTATGTTCAGGTAAGTGTTAACTACTTTATTTAAAAAGGATTTGGATTGGTGAAGCAAGGAACTGTTAACAATGATATCAACAAAGGGTTTCAGGAAGCAGAGAGGAAAATTCCACTTAATTATGCATCAAGATATACCAACAGAACTGGAGGCCTTCAAAAATCTGCTTACCTCCCTTTCAAGGTTTGTATTCCTGGTTCTCACTTTGTCCTTGTTCGAGTTGTAACATTTTTATCTGCTTTTGTAATAGTGTAGTGATTAGAGCATAGCCATGGATATTTTTCATCTGTGTGTACTTGCATATGACCAGAAATAATTGAAAATGTTTTATAACCTTGTCTTTTCCCCTACGACTTGCCATCATGTCACACTTAGGAGGAAATACCTATTTGAAAAATTAGGATTGTCTTGGGTTGGAATCCAGAAACAATGGAAGCAGAACATGATTGTAAATGTTGTAATTATTTTTTGCCTAGAAATTTTCATTTCACATTTGGAGGCAAGAGCTTCTTTGAGAATTAAGAGGCTGTCTGAGCTGGCATCCAAAATTCAATAGAACAGGCACATGACTCTGCTGATCTATGCTTAAGGTAGTTCCTGTTGACACCATATGCCTGCATCCATGATATAGAGTTATGATACAATGTGGTTCATGAGTATGACCAGCTTGAGCCTGTTATAGATGGGAGATGTTTTGCTGAATTGGAGGTCTGCTAGGGTTTAAGTGGGTGGGCTTTTGGGCCACATCCTTTGGGCTGCCAGGGGGTGGGGGAGGAGGCCCAAGTCGCAAAAGCTGTGGACCTGGCCCATGTGGAGTCTGTTGACAAAGGAGGGACCTCTTTTAGACTCTCCTTAAGTTACCAAAAGGGAGTGGATTCAAGGGAGAGAAGCCTTTGTAGGGTTCCTGATGGAGTTCTGGTGGGATCGGGGGACTTTTCCTTATTATTGAGGATCAAGAGTTGTCTCAAGGGGGCAGCAAAGCTGTGGCGACTGAGAGAAGGGATGGAGGGGACAGCAGGACTGTCGCGGCCTTGGAGCTTTTTCTTGTGGCGTCAGAAATTATTGAGGGGAGCTGTGAGGGTGTTCGCTTTGACTCTTCAGTGCCCTTGGAGGATTCCTGGGTAGCAATCACAAACAAAGCCCTCTTGGCGGAGGCAAACCGACACCCTTTTGGGGTGTTCTCTTCTTTGGGATCCATGATGCAAGATGGGCCCTAGAAGGTGATGAAGGGGTCGTCAGATTTGGAGGCCAGGGTTGAGTGGGTGGACTCTCCAAGGGATGCGGGTTTGGGTGGCGTGGAAGAGGGGGAGGAGTTTGTGTGCCTTCCCAGAGGTTTTGTCAGGTTCTCCAACTGTCTGGGGATGCCAATTTCGGGTTACGAAAAGGAAATTAGCTCTCTTCTTAGAAAATTGGAATTGCAAAAAGGCCGAGGGGTTAAGGTGTTAGGGGGAAGGAGAAAATCCATGTTCTCTTCTTGGCTGGATAAGGAAATCCAAAGGCTCAAGTGCTTTGTCAATTAAAATAGTGCGCCGTCCATAGTAAAAGGAAAAGGGAAGGGTGTGGGGACTTAGCGGAAGGGGCTTTGCAGGTCTTTGGGGTGTTTTCTGTTAAGGGTTTTTCTCGTTGCTTTGGGTAGAAGGTTTTTTGCTTTAGGTGGTCTGTGGGGTGTTTTCTGTTAAGGGTCTTTTTGAGTTTTTTTGGTCTCCCAGCCCCCTTGGGTGCCGAGTGTTGTTGGGAAGGTGGGTTTTAGTCCTTCTCTTTTCTTTTCTTGCTTGCCTCTTGGCCTTATCTGTATACTCTGTGTGTACTCTTTTGCGCCTTTTTGCAAGCGCTTTTAATACATTCTGCTTATTTACCTATAAAAAAATAGCATTCTCATTGGTTCATGCAAATATTGGGAGATAGTTACATTTATGGTTCATTTTTTCCTTTTGTGATATACTTTTTTATTTTTTATATTTTTTTATTTATGAATCTCGAGCCCAAGGTGATCCAGCTGGACCTATGAGTAGTGCTGCCAGTCCTGACTCTTTCAAAATGGAGAGTCAATCATCCATGAATATGGGGATGGAACCTCTCAAAGGTTAAATCCAATAAGAGGTTTGAACAATTTGATATACCATAAGAGGGCACTAGAGGAGCTTGGAGATGAAACCTCTAGAGGTTAAATCCAATAAGAGGTTTGAGCAATTTGATGTACCATGGGAAGGCACTAGAGAAGCCTTGAAACTTTCCTTTTTCTTATTTACAAAATGATGGGTCAGAGGTCAAAGACTTGGAAAGGAAAACATCAAACTCTTCCATCATTAGTTGAAAACGTCTTTCTTGAAATAGGGTGATTAATTAGGAGAGACATCTTTAGATCCCCTTCCTTTTAGAGCATGCTTTATGTACAGGGGAGAGTGTAATGAAATTTGAGAATACATTCTACAAATATTTTGCATAAACTGTTATACCGTGAGTTCATGGAATCACCTCCAAGTTCTTTGTATTTAATTTCTTGTAAAGAGTTCGTGACATGGGGTACAACCATATGGTCAATTGTTCACATTCGGAGTTCTCTTTTTCTTATAGAAGAGTTGGGGCAATATGGATTAGTTAATTCAAGGTATTTCCAAAGGAGAAATTTTTTTGGGAACAGTTATAAAACTGTGGTGAAAAATAGGGGAGCCTATGTGTTGATCTCAAAGGAGAGTAGAACCACATTTCATTTGTATAGTTTTAAGTGGTATATAGGTGAACTGTATTCATTTGTTCTTTTGATCAGAGTTTGTTTATTTGGGTAGGATTTCTTATCCTCATGTTTTTCAAAACTTTATCAATGCATTTCTTGTTTCTAATGAAAAACAAAAAATAAAAGAAGGGCGGGGAGAGAATATGAAGATCTGCAATTTAAGGATTTCTACTGGGATATGATCTTGTAAAGTCGAGTAGGTCTTTTTTATATTGGTGCTAGGAGGGTGGGTCAAGTAACACATTGTGATTATGATTTTAACACACAATATGGACTAGTGGCATTAGGAAGATGCATTAGGAGATGGAAGAGAACAAGAAAATAAAATGAGTGTCCAACTAGATGGTTGGACCGAAAGAGAAGTGATACCATAAAAAAGATCGATATGGTAAAATAAAAATGAATGGCGTTTGTAACCTCTATTTCGCTTACAAGGGGTGCTTTTTCGTGGATTCTGCAAGGAGAGCTGATTGGTTTCAAGAACAGGGGATTTTAACAGTGAGAGGAGGGACTGTTGTTTTGAGGAGATGGTTGCCAAGAGAAAATATTGTTGTATCCGGAAAATTTAGAAGGGGTTGGTTAGAACTAAGAGGCCTTCCTTTTCATTTGTGGGATGAGGTTCAGCTGAGATACATTATGCAGAAGTGGGGGAAGGTGACGAAGGTGGCACGGGAATCTTTGAAGCTTGTAGACTTGTCGAAGGGAAAGTTGTGGGTGGAGATGCTTCCAAATGTGGTGCTACCTGCATTGCTAGAGGTGGAAAATGGGACTCGGTCTTTTACGATTGCAATTTCAGTTGTCGGAGAAGTTGAAGGAGACGGTCTTCTCAGGCCTGAGTCAACTCACAGCAAGGACAAGTTGATGTCAGCGGGAGGTTGTGTCTCTCAGAGGCTAAAGAATGCTGCAGGGCTACGGGCTGCTACTAGGGACAATGAGTGCTACAGCTGGAGGCCTTGTCATCGTCCCGTTCTCGTTCCTTAGTTTCAAATATGGCTTCCACAGCGGAGAAAGAAGGGGGAGGGTGTCTCTTGGGCCTAGTGGTGGGAAGAGGTATCGGGCCAACAAAGCCAGATGACTCTTTTAAAGCCGATCTGCTAAGGCCTAGTTTGGGGCAAAGAGTTTTGGGCCTCCTGTTGGTCCAATCCGTGAAACAAAGGCAGGTTCTTTTAATGGCGACCTTGTAGCGCCTTCGTCCTCAAAGTTCCAGTGCTCGGGATCCCTTGCTAAGGAGGTTATGTCGATTGATCACTCTCAAGAGCTGTCAAAGTTAAAAGGCCCCTCAATCTCTGCAAGGCGCAAAGCGAGAAGCTGGCCTCCAAGCCTAAAGGTGTCACCTTCTTCTCCGAAGCGTAACCTAGTTGGGGGTGGCTTTGCGGAAGCAAATCTAGCCATTTTTCGAGGCAGACCAGTCTCCAATAAGGGCGTTCTTCCTCCTGGTCCAGAAACCTTTCAAGTTTTCACCGGTGAGATAGAGGGAGGTGATGGGTTTTCGCATTGCGGTTTGGCAAACAAGGTATGTCCTCCTTTCTCAGCTTCCTCTGAGCAGGGCCATCCTTTGGCTAGGGCTTTTGCTCCAAAATCTCTTCCCATCTCCTCTGTTTCTACTGTTCGTCCATTTTGGTGTCAGCCTTTTCTTCGTTTCCAATGGAGTCAGTCCTTCCTTCTCAGGGTGTTTCATTTTTGATTCCTGCTGGTGGTGAGCTTAGTCGTCATGTTGGTGTGTCCTGTTCTGAAGGCGTGGCGTCTCCTGTAGAAGCCTCTAACCGAATTTTTAAAGATTGTCCTCTCCTTAGGGAATCACTTAGTAACCCAGAGGAGCTTTGCGTCTCAGGCAAGGCCTCGTCCCCAGAGCTAGAACCTCCCACTCTCTCGATGGAAGGTTTTCAGATTGAGGGCCTCACGCCTAGGAAGATGGTCAAGGTCCAGTCGGTTTTGGAGAGTTTGAGGATTAGAATTGTCAGAGATAATGGAAAAGGTACGGAAGTAGAGAGCAAGAGTACTCTTTCTGCGGACAAGGTCTATTTCAGAAGGAAGAGGAAAAATGATTGTGGAATCCAGTGAGAGGTTTAGTTTCGGTTGTAGTTTGTGCTAGGTTTCTTTTGTTTACATGAAGATCTTAAGTTGGAATACAAGAGGTTTAGGTTCCAAGAATAAAATGAGGATTGTCAGAAGGTTTTTAAGTTCTCAAAGTCCAGATGTTGTGATGCTTCAGGAAACAAAGAGAGAAATTTGGGATAGGAGGTTTGTGAGTAGTGTCTGGAAAGGTAGAAGTATGGAGTGGGCTGCTCTTCTTGCTTGTGGGGCTTCAAGGGGGATTGTGATTATGTGGGATTCAAATAAGTTCAAGTGTACAGAGAAGGTGTTAGGATCTTTCTTTGTAACTGTGAAGTTGAACTCAGGTGAGGAAGGGTCTTTTTGGTTAACTTCAGTGTATGGCCTGAATAAGCCTTTGTGGAGGAAGGACTTTTGGTTGGAGCTTTAAGACTTGTATGGTCTGACCTTCCCAATGTGGTGTGTAGGAGGGGATTTTAATGTAATCAGGAGGATCTCTGAGAAACTGGGTGATTCTAGGTTAACTTTCAACATGAGGTGTTTTGAGGAGTTTATAAGAGAGAGTGGTTTGTTGGATCCCACTCTGAGAAATACGGCTTTTACTTGGTCAAACATGCAAGTTGATCCTATTTGCTAGAGGTTGGATAGGTTCTTGTTTTCTTCTGAGTGGATTCTTTTTTCTCTCAAAGTCTTCAAGAGGCGCTTCCTAGATGGACCTCAGATCATAACCTAATTTGCTTGGAAACTAATCCTTTAAAATGGGGTCCGACTCCTTTCAAGTTTGAGAATATGTGGGTGCTCCATCTTGAGTTTAAGGAGAAGTTTAGTGATTGGTGGCAAGAGTGTACGGTTGAAGGTTGGGAAGGTCACAAGTTCATGAGGAAATTAAAGTTTGTTAAATCAAAGTTGAAAGATTGGAATAAAGTGGCCTTTGGAGATTTAAGAGAGGAAAAAACTCATTCTTTCGGACTTAGGTAGAATTGATCTAATTGAACAAGAAGGGAATTTGAATCTTGATTTGGTATCCGAAAGGACCTTAAGAAGAAGGGAGCTAGAGGATTTGTTATTAAAGGAAGAGGTCCATTGGAGATAAAAATCTAGGGTCAAGTGGATTAAAGAGGGGGATTGCAATTCTAAGTTTTTTCACAGAATGGCCAATGGAAGGCGAAACAAGAAGTTCATTGAGTCTCTGATTTCTAAGAGGGGGGTGACTCTAAGCAACATTGAGGTTATCTTTGAGGAGATTTTAAATTTCTTTGAGAAACTCTATTCCAAACCCGAAGGTGCTTCTTGGAGGGTTGAAGGAGTAGATTGGGTCCCTATTCAAGGGGAGAGTGCGGTTTGGCTGGACAAGCCTTTTTCTGAAGAGGAGGTACGAATGACAGTTTTCCATTTGAATAAGGAGAAGATCCCTGGTCTCGATGGTTTTACTATTGCATTATATCAAGAGTGTTGGGATGTGATCAAAGAGGATCTTATGAGGGTGTTTCTTGAGTTCCACACCAATGGGATAATAAATCAAAGTACAAATTCGACCTTTATTGATTTGGTGCCTAAGAAAAACCAAACTTTTAAAATCTCTAATTATAGACCTATTAGCTTGGTTACAAGTTTATATAAGATAATTGCTAAGGTCTTATCAGGGCGTTTACGCAAAGTCCTCCATGAAACAGTCTTTGGCTCTCAAGGAGCCTTTGTTGAAGGGAGACACATTTTGGATGTTGTGTTGATAGCCAATGAAGTGGTGGATGAAAAAAGAAGGTCAGGGAAGGAAGGGGTAGTCTTCAAAATCGATTTTAAGAAGGTCTATGATCATGTGGATTGGGGCTTTTTAGATCATGTGCTAGAAAGGAAGGGGTTCAGTCCGAAATGGAGATCTTGGATAAGGGGATGTTTGTCTTCATCAAGTTTTGCAATCCTAGTTAATGGGAATGCAAAGGGTTGGGTTAAGGCCTCTAGAGGCTTGAGACAAGGAGACCCCCTTTCTCCTATCCTTTTTACTTTAGTAGTAGATGTTCTAAGTAGGTTGATGATTAGAGTAGAGGAAACTGGGCTAACTGAGGGTTTCTTTGTGGGGAGGGATAGGACTAAAGTGTTTTTGTTATAGTTTGCAGATGACACCATCTTTTTCTTTAAAGCCTCTCTAGAACATCTTCAAAACCTAAAGATTATCCTTTTGGTTTTTGGGCAAGTATCAAGTTTAAAAATCAACCTAGAATAAAACACAATTTTAGGTATTAATACCAGGCAGGAGTTGTTGTCTAGTTTGGCCTCAGTTTTTTATTGCAAAGTGTCAGAGTGGCCTTTGTCTTATTTAGGCCTTCCTTTGGGAGGGAACCCAAAGACAATAGGCTTTTGGGATCCGGTGGTTGAGAGAATTTCGAGGAGGTTGGATGGTTGGAAAAAGGCCTTTTTGTCTTTGGGAGGGAGGATTACTTTAATTCAGAAGTTTGTCTCACATCCCTAGCTACTTCCTCTCCCTCTTCAAAATCCCAACATCAATAGCCTCAAAGATTGAGAAGTTGTAAAAGGATTTTCTTTGGTCTGGGGCGGGGGAAGGGAAGAAAGATCATCTTATCAGATGGGATGTTGTTAGTAGACCAAAAGAGTTGAGAGGTTTGGGTTTTAGGAAGACTTCTCTAAGAAACATTGCTCTCTTAGGGAAATTGCTCTCTTTGGAGTATTTATGGGACACATCCTAATGGATGAGACGCCAACATGGTGGTTAGATGGTCGCACAGATGTCCTTGGAAGGCTATTGCTCAAGTTTTCCAGGATTTCTCCCATTTTGTCCGCCTAGTGGTGGGGAATGGGGAGAGAATTCGTTTTTGAGAAGATCATTGGTGGGGTAACCAATCTTTGTGCTCTCAATTTGCTGGTCTTTATAGAGTTATTTCTGTGAAAAACCTCACTGTCTCAAATGTCCTTGGCAATTCCTTTCCACTGTCTTGAAATTTTAATTTTCGACGTAATCTCACTAATTCGAAAATTGATCTCCTTTAGAGTTTATGTCTTCCCTTAGTTCAGTGCTTTTCTCTCATTCTTTGGCAGATTCAAGAGAGTGGTCTTTGTCATCATCAGACCTGTTTTCAGTGAAATCTTTTTTCTTAGCCTTGTCAAAAGTCTCAAATCCTATCTTGTTCCTTCCGACCAAGTTCTTGTGGAGTTCAAAAGCCCCCTCAAAGGTTAAGGCCCTTGCTTGGTTAGTAGCACATGGGAAGGTAAACACCAATGACAAGTTGCAATTGAGAAGACCTTACAAATCCCTCTGTCCCCAATGGTGCATTCTTTGCAAAGGAAATGGAGAATCAATAGACCACCTTTTTCTTCATTGCCCTATTACCATTGGACTTTGGCACAAGTTGTTCAATTTAGTAGGGTTGGCTTGGGTTCCTCCAAGGAGTATTGAGGACATGTTGGTTATTGCTTTTAAAGGCTTGGGGAACTCTTTAAGAGGCAAGACACTTTGAAAAATCTCTTGCCTTACTTTGTTATGGATGGTATGGCAAGAGAGAAATAAAAGGATATTTGAGGATAAGGGGAGAACGGAAGAGATGTTATGGGATTTGATTCTGTTCTTTTCCTCTCTTTGGGCCTCGTGTTCTGCAGCTTTTAGAGGAGTTCCTCTTAGTGTTTTACAACTCAACTGGATTGCGGAGAGTGCTTCAAAAGTTTGAGAGTGTTGGGTTTTTACTGTGTTTTTAGTTTTTTTTAGTTGGGTGTTTTCTCTTTTGTTCATTTTTTGTTTTGTGGGAAGGACCTCTCATCCTTCTTTTGTTTTCTTATCTTTCTCCTGTATCTTTTCCTCTATTAATATACTTTTCTTCATTTCTAATAAAAAAAATAAAAAATAAAAATGAAGAAGAAAAAGAAAAAGAAAAAGAAAAAGAAAAGTTTAGATGAGGAAACTATGTGATGTGATATGAAATTGTTAATTCTAGCATACATCCTTAGTAAGTATGTCAAGGAAATGAGCCATTATTTAAAGAAATATGCTGGTGGATTGATGAGGATGAAATGATAATAAATAGTGCCTTCTGCAAAATATCAAAAGGTGGGGGGAACTAGGAAACTTTTTTGAAAAATATAAACTGGCTTTGAAAAGAAGGCTAAAACAATACAAAAGTGATTTGCATTAAGGTTTAAGGTGTATTGCATCACATGTTGGACATAATTTTTGTTATCTTACCCACCCCCACATCCGCTTCATCCTTATTTAAGAAGCTATGCCATTTTATGGACATATTTCTTGACTTCCCAATATTCTGTATCATGAAGTATGACTTATTTTATATCCATCTTAGCCAAAGTCCCTCAACAAATTGGTAGCCCTATGTCAATCATGCAACACTCTTGAAACACCTTCTCACTTAATTGAGTGATGGTAATATATTTTATGGTTGTTTCTTCAATGTCCTTACAGATGATCAAGCTTGGATTAACAAAATGAGTACTTTTAAACTACCTTAATGTCTTTTGTTTTTTGAATTTAGCTTTATTTATTTACGATTATTAGTTTATTGCTTCATATTATGCTTCTTTTGCATGTATTGCTATCTTCTCTATGCTTTGGTCAGGGTCTGTTGTTATATTTGAGTTGTACTTCACAATCTTGTTTATATTAATCTAACCATTATAATTAAACAGGTGAATAGTTCTGGGGTAATGCCGATCATATTTTCTACATCATCATTGGCTCTTCCTGGTACTCTGTCACGCTTTACTGGATTAGCTGCACTAAAGAAGGCTGCATTGGCTTTAAATCCTGGGGGTAAGTAACTGTTCTACTGTTACTGGTACAAGTTGTTAGACCGAGTACATAATCTTCCTCTAATTTTATTCAATATTCAATCATGTATACTACAGGCATATAAAATCTATTAAATTTTCTGCATCTCTCTGATACATTACCTACAGATTTGGTACATCTATAATTTAATGTCTAAAACTTGATTTCATGATACTCCTTGGAAGGCTTTGCCATGATGCAAGTCTTTGTAGTTGTTAAGACTTAAGCCAAAATTAGTTTGACATTAATTGTTGGTCCATTATATGAGAGTTTAAGCATTTGAGTCAAATTAGTGATTTGACATGACATCAAAGCTTTGATCATTAGGAGGTCAAATATTTATTTCCCCGATTTATTGAGTTTACATCAAGCTTGAAGAAGATTATTAGGGCTTTAGGATTTTAGCCAAATCAAGTTGATATACATCCTTAGCCCACTATTACCTAATAGGTTAAGATTTTGGGTCAAATGGATAGCATAACATAATATCAAAGTTTGGGTTGAGATATCATAAGCTTGAATCGCATCACTTGCTTATTTCTCCTACTTATTGAGCCCCCATGCAAAATTGAATGAGGTTGTGACTCGTGACGAGGATGAATCTCCAAGACATACATAAAGAAAGGGAATTAGTATTAGTTGCAATTAAAGTGGGATTAACATTTCTTGGAATTAAATTATGATTAGTATTTGTTGGAGTTAAACTAGGAGTAGCTAATGATGTCATAGAATTAGAGTCATATTAGGTTATTAGAATCTTTGTAGACTTTGGATTTCTTATAGAAACTTATAAATAAGGCTAATTAATATAAATCAAAGTAATGGATTGATGATTAATAATATCATATTTTCTTGTGATGCGGAGAACAAAAGATTTTCCTTGGCTTTCCCTGAAGGAAGGGGGCTTGTTGGAGGCTGGAAAATGCTTGCTAGCAAACTGAGAAGTGTGGGAGTTACCCCCCTCCAATGGAGAGGTGTTTTGCTGGATAAACAAGTACCTTCCCAAGTCTCTCCCAGCAGTAGCGTAGGCAGAGGCTCATACCCTCTTCGGGACTGCCCAGTGCCTCGCGATGCCGTCTGGCTAGAAATCGAGAAAGAAACTTTGGATAGGAATGAGGAGCTGCTGGGCAGGTGTCTTGTGGGCTCTTGGGTGGGGGACGCTGATCGTCTTCCTGACCTTGTTTCTTTCGGATCATGGGCAAAGAACTCATGGTTCTTGGAAGGCAACCTCTGGCTTTCAAACGTGAGAGAAAATCTCATGCTTCTGGAGTTTGAATTTGAGGACGAAGCAGAAAGGGTGTATAGTTCAGGAGCAAGACGTTTCAGAGGAAGAAGCTTTTGCTTAGAAAAATGGAAGCCATCTGTGGGATGTCTTGAGGGAGATAAAGAGGATGTGCGCCATGTGTGGGTTAGAATTTTAGGACTCCCTCTGCATCTCTGGGGAAGAAGCCTCTTCAAGCAGTTCGGAGACTCCTGTGGGAGGTTCGTAGCTGTGGACGAAAACACAGCTAAGCGTCGGAACCTCAAGTGGGCCAGAATCCTTGTCGAAACCAGAGGATGGCAACACCCAAGCTCGCTACAGGTAGTCGCTGGCACCTCCTGTTATGCCCTGCAACTATGGTGGGAAGAAGAGCCCTGCCTTTCCTCTGTGATCCCCGCTTGCAGGTCCGGTGCTTGGTTGGTTGGGGATGAAGCGGTGGCCCCTTCACGCGCTATGGGGTGCGTGGACCCCCAGCCGCCTTCCTCAGTCATTCTGCAACCTGAAAAGCTGCCTTCGCCGTTCCTGGGGACTGGAGCACCTACTGCAGACATGACGGGTGCAGCTGCTCCCTCGTCTCCTGCCCGCGCTTTAGAGACGGGCCAGCATCCCCTTTCCCAAGCCCGTGTTGAGGAAACAGGCCAGTCTCTGGATGCCTTGGCCCATTCGAGCCTGGCATGTGGAAGGCCCTTTGGGCCTAGGCTAGGGAAGGCCCAGATCCCAAGCTCTTTGGATTCTTCTCTTAAACCCCTCGGCCCAACCCCTTCCAAAGCCTTAGGGCAAGAAAGCCCTAGCTGCTCGCTGCGTCGAAGTGGAACCCCCTCCGCGACTCCTTCCTCCTCAAGGACTCCCCAGAAGGTTGCGTCGCCCCTTTTGGATGCGCCGACGTCATCCATTCTCGTCGAAGCTAGCAAAACCCCCCAGCTGGAAACGTCATCCCCTGTGGACTCGCCGACGCATGCGTTTGAGCTTTCCCTTCCCGTCAAAGCTCGTAAGTCGACCCAGTTGGAAGCGTCACACCGTGTGGAAGTGCCGACATCTGTGAATGAGCTTCTCCCCCCCGTCGAAGCTCGTAACAAAAAAGGTATGCCTTCTCTTCCCCCGATCTCCTTGAGAGGAGACTCTTCCTATTCTTCTTCTCCTTTCTGGGACATGGGACTTGAGAGGGGAAGGGAACCTGGCTCTAGTCCTTTAATTTCAATGGCAAGGGACGTAGATGAGGCACCGAATCCCCTGTCCATCATGCTCAGAGATGGGTCGACAGTGTGTTTGACAAGAGCCCCGACCTCTGATCTGGGAAAAAACATGGCAAAGCAGAGAGACTCGACGGATTACCCCCCGTGTGAAGAAGGATGGTCAAAAGAGGAGCTCTCCAAATTATTACTTTTTAGTAAAGTCTTGGGAATGCCTGTTGAAGGGCATGAAGTCGAAATTTTGGAGCTGCTTTCGAAATTGAAGCTGAGGACTGGAAGTAACTCTCTCGGCAAGAGAAGGAAGAAGAAAAAATCCTGCTCCACCCGATTTGAACGAGAGTTAAAAAGATTGGAATGCTCTGTTAGTTATAAAGGGACATCAGGGATATCCAAACGATCTAGTCAGAGCTCCTGGGATTTGATTCCAGTTGATTAATGAGAATTAAAATTCTTTGCTGGAACGTCCGAGGGCTTAATGATGGTGATAAAAGAAAACTGATCAAGGGAGTGGTGAGGTATCAGAAGGCTGATTTGGTTTGTCTATTGGAGACAAAGGTGAAAGATGTTTCTATGCAATTGGTGAAAAGTGTGGGAGTAGGAAGATTTCTTAATTGGGCTTCAGTGGACGCAAGGGGCACGGCAGGTGGAATCCTTCTCTTATGGGATAACAGAGTTTTGGAGAATTTGGAGGTAGAAATTGGGGGGTACTCCATCTCTGTTCGTTTTAGAAACTGCAGTGACGGATTCTCTTAGATCTTCTCTGGAGTGTACGGGCCAGTGATTGGTAACGAAAAGGAAGACTTTTGGGAAGAGCTTGGAGCCATCCGTGGCCTCTGGGAAGATCCTTGGTGCATAGGAGGGGATTTTAACGCTGTTAGATATCCAGAGGAAAGAAGAAATGCCCCTAGACTCACAGCCGATATGAGGAGATTTTCAGAGGTGATAGGGGAGCTGGGGCTGAGGGATATCCCACTGGCTGGAGGTCCTTTCACTTGGATAGGGGGCTTGAACTCTCAAGCTGCCTCTAGATTGGACCGTTTTTTAATCTCTGACCAATGGGAGGACCATTTCTCTGCCATCTCTCAATCTGCTCTCCCTCGCCTGGTCTCTGACCACAGTCCCATCATTCTAGAAGCTGGGGGTTTCTCTTCAGGCAAAAGCCCCTTCCGCTTTGAAAATATGTGGCTGAAAATTGATGGATTTAAAGACCTAGTAAGAAGCTGGTGGAATGGATATTCGGTTGAAGGCTATAGCAGCCACTGCATCGCTGAGAAGCTCAAAGCTCTTAAGAAGGACCTGAAAAAATGGAACAAGGAGGTGGTAGGCAATGTCTCTTTCAACAGAGCAGAGGCCTTCTCACGCTTACAGCGGTGGGAGGCCAAGGAGAATGAGAACGCTCTCTCTCTTGAAGATCTAGAGGCTAAGAAGCTGGATCTTGAGGAATATAAGAAGTGGGCCCTTCTAGAAGAAACTTCTTGGAGACAGAAGTCAAGGGAAATCTGGTTAAGAGAGGGTGATAAAAATACCAAGTATTTCCATAAAATGGCCAATGCTAGGGCAAGGAGGAATTTCCTATCCAAAATTAAGGTAAACGGGGTGAATCTCTCATCCTTGGCAGAGATAAAAGAAGGTGTTTGTAGTGCCTACCAAACCCTTCTCTCTGATCCTGGGGATTGGAGCCCTAGTATAAATGGCCTTAACTTCAAGGAGTTGGGAGAAGGCTTGGCCAGCAGCCTAGAAGTTATGTTTTCTGAGGAAGAAATATTCGCAGCCTTGAGCAGTTTTTGTGGAGACAAAGCCCTAGGTCCGGACGGCTTCACAATGGCCTTCTGGTTATTCTGTTGGGACGTTGTTAAACCAGAGATTTTAGGCCTCTTTAGGGAGTTCTACCTCTATGGGACCTTCCAAAGAAGCCTAAACTCCACGTTCCTCTTGCTCATTCCTAAGAAGGAGGGGGCCGAAGATCTAAAAGATTTCAGACCAATCAGCCTGGTAGGGAGTGTGTACAAATTGCTTGCCAAAGTCCTAGCCAATAGACTGAAATCAGTGATGGGGGAGGTGATTTCTGATTCTCAGCATGCTTTCGTCCATGGGAGGCAGATTTTGGACGCTGTTCTTATTGCTAACGAAGCCCTTGATTCTAGATTGAAAGACAACATCCCGGGCCTCCTTCTCAAGATGGACATTGAGAAGGCTTTTGACCATGTCAATTGGAACTTTCTTATGGAGGTGATGTCCAAGATGGGATTTGGACACAGATGGATTAATTGGATAAAATGGTGCTGCTCCACGGCTTCCTTCTCGATCCTTATCAATGGAAGCCCCTCGGGCTTCTTTCGTAGCTCTAGGGATTGAGACAGGGCGACCCTCTATCCCCCTATCTTTTCCTTTTGGCCATGGAAGCTCTTAGCCAATTGTTGTCCCGTGCAAGAAATGGAAACTTTATCTCCGGTTTCAGAGTGGGAGGAAGAGGAAGTGAGGGGCTGCTCGTGTCCCATCTCTTGTTTGCCGATGACACCTTAATTTTCTGTGACGCCGATGCAGATCAGTTGCAATACCTTAGCTGGACATTCATGTGGTTTGAGGCGATTTCAGGATTAAAAGTCAATCTGAATAAAACAGAGGCCATCCCAGTGGGGGAAGGCATTCCTATGGAGACTCTTGTGGCGGTCTTGGGTTGCAAGATAGGGAGCTTACCTACATCCTACTTGGGTCTTCCCCTTGGAGCCCCCTACAAATCCATTAGGGTGTGGGATGCAGTGGAAGAAAGATTCAGGAAAAGGTTATCTCTCTGGAAAAGGCAATACCTCTCCAAAGGTGGCCGTCTTACCTTGCTGAAAAGCACCCTCTCAAGCCTCCCAACCTACTTTCTCTCTCTCTTTGTGATCCCCAAGAGAGTGTGCGCAAGGCTTGAAAAGATCCAAAGGGATTTCTTATGGGGCGGTGGAGCCTTAGAGAATAAGCCTCACTTGGTGAGTTGGAAGGTTGTTTGTGCCGATAAAAAGAAAGGTGGCTTGGGCATTCGTAGTCTAGCTACTTTTAACAAGGCCCTTCTTGGGAAATGGTTGTGGAGATTCGCAAATGAGAATGAGCCCTTATGGAAGCAAATTATCCTTAGTAAGTATGATCTGCAAGAGGGAGGATGGTGCTCCAAAGTTGCAAGAAACCGGTATGGGGTGGGGGTCTGGAAGGCCATCAGAAAAGGTTGGGAGAATTTTCGTTCTCATTCCCGCTTCATCATTGGGACGGCACTAGAGTGAAGTTTTGGAAGGATTTGTGGTGTGGAAATCAATCTCTGGAGGAAGCTTTCCCCATCTTGTTTAACCTCTCTGTCAATAAAGAAGGATGGGTTGCTGAGGCTTGGGAGGAAGACGAAGGAGGAGGTAGCTGGGGGCTTCGTTTTAATAGACACCTTAATGATTGGGAGGTGGGTGAAGTCGAAAGCTTATTAAGCAAGCTTCATCCCTTGACCATTAGAAGAGGGGTGGAGGACTTGTTCCAGTGGAAAGAGAGCAAGAATGGAACCTTTTCTGTCAAGTCCTTCTATAGCTCGTTCTCAAGGGATACCAAACCCCCTTCCCGGCTAGAACTATTTGGACGCCTTGGGTCCCAATTAAGGCTAGTTTCTTTGGCTGGGAGGCGACTTGGAATAGGCTGCTCACCACGGACCGCCTGAAGAGATTTGGATGGAGCATCCCCAACAGATGCTTTTGTGTAAATATGAGGAGGAAACTACAGATCACCTTCTACTGTTTTGCGAGAAAGCCAGAATGTTATGGCTTCTAATTTTCTCCCTGTTTGGGGTACAATGGGTGATGCACTCCTCTGTGAAAAAACACCTCCTAAGTTGGCATGGTTCCTTTGTGGGCAAGAAAAGAAAGAAAGCTTGGAGAGCTGCCCCCTATGCTTGATGTGGACCATTTGGAGAGAAAGAAACAGGAGGGCATTTGATGATATGGAGAGAAACGATCAAGACATTAAATCCATTTTTTTGTACACTTTTGTGAATTGGGCTAGGGTGTATATAGAGGAACACACTTTGTCTTTGATAGATTTTGTAGACTGGCTAGCCACCAAGTAAGGGTCATGTTTGTTTCGTCCCTTTATTTTTTGCTTCTTTGTCTTTGGTATACTCCGTGTATGCCTTTTATCTAGCCTTTGGCTCTTAATGAAATCTTTTTACCTATCAAAAAAAAAAAATATCATATTTTCTTGCATACTTTATAATTTTTAATGGTAAGATTCCTTTGATTTTCTTCTAGGTGAGACTCCTAGAAGACCTTAGTGTGACTCTAAGGTTTCTATTCCTTCTTCTCCTTATCTTCTCTCTATATTTTTTTATTTTATTTTATTTTGCTTCTAAAAACTTTATACTTTGTTTTTCACCTTAAACCTTAAAAAATAGAACCCTGGGCTACCTATTTGAACATAGGCAACCATCTTAGGGTTGTCCTACATTAGCTTTGGTAGCAGAGAAAATTCTTAGCTTAATGGCGTATACAATTGAGAAGAGGAGCAACTTATGCAAACATGAGTTCAAAAATACTTGTAACGGTCAAGATGATGTTTCAACATGCTTAGAGAAAATTTTTGCTATACAACAATCCCATTAATATGCTATAATACAACTAAATAGAAAACTTGATGAGATCATGAAGCTATTAGAAAAGAGTAAAGAAAAACTCTCGATTGAAGATGAGACTATAAGCCATTAAATCGAACAATTGCCTTGTAGCCCTTATGACAAGCAAGACAATTTTATGATGGGGAATCAAAGAAGGGGCAAACTCTTTGAGTAAGATGATGATGATGTGACAAAAAAGGTACGCTTTGAAGTTGTTGAATTTTATGGAAAATTAAATCCAACAGCTTTCCTTGATTGGATTATGTTAATAGAAGGTTACTTTGATTGGTACACTATGCCTGAAAATAGAAAAGTTCGTTTTATAAAGGCAAAGTGGAAAGGAACAACATGTCTATGCTGGCATAATATTGAGAATTAGCTTTATAGAACCAGACAACCACTTATAAACACATGGGACAAGATGAAGTTGAAGATGAAAGAGTACTTTCTCCTAAATGACTATGAACAACCAATGTATGCAAAATTATTTTCCCTTAAACAAAATACTAAGCTAGTTGAAGAATATACAGAAGAATTCCATGAGTTGAGCATTCAGAATCAAGTGCGGGAAAGTGATGCTCAACTTGCAGCCAATTATAAAGGTGGACTTCGAATGGAGATTCCACTTGAGGTTATAACTGCACACACTTATACTGTGGATGATGCTTATCAACTAGCCCTTAAAATAGAAGAAGGGCTCAAGTTTCAGGCTTCCAAACATCTGAGTTCACAAATTGGGAGCACTTTCTTTAATCAAACAAGTAACAAACCAATTTTTTTATTTTATTTTTTTATGAGAAACAACAATATAGTATATTGAAGTAAGTAAAACTAAGTACAAAGAAGGATAATAAATCGTCTAAAAAGTACACAAACAAAAGCAAGAACCTCCAAGTTCAAGAATCTATACAACTATGAGGTTCCACAAGCTATGTCACAAGTGGGAATATACAGAAGTAATCTATCCTTGCTAGCCCACACCCTTGGAACTGGACACCAACATCCAATCAAGTTGGATCAAATTAAGAGGAACACCCTTAAAAATTGTGGTGCATGATGCGCAGAAGGAAGCTAAGAAATGAATTATGTCCTAGAGACCCTCTAAAGTTCTTGCCTTGTCCTAAAAAATCCTAGCATTTCTATCCCACCACACAACCCACATTAGAGCAAGACAAGCAAATTGCCACAACACCATGCCTCTACCGGAATTTCCCAATCCTCTATATGAAATAATCATCATGTCATATAATCCTAGGAGGAACCCAATCCATATGAGCTAAGCTTAATAGTCTATGTCAAAGCCTCAAACTCAATGGGCAATGTAAGAAGATATGATTTACTGTTTCACCACTCTCCATACGCAATAAACAAACACTAGGATTGAGGGCTTTGTAGGATCTTCTCAGTTGTAACATGTCATTGGTGTTTACCTTCTTGAGTGCCACTAACCAAACAAAGGATTTGACCTTAAATGGGGCTTGGGATTTCCAAACAAAATCAACAGGGAATGATGGAATTGGATCAATATGGTTGGACAAGACTGAAAAGAATGACTTTATTGTGAATAAACCTGAACAAGACAGGGATCAAGCTCTCAAGTCATGATCTAATGGAGATTAGTGCAAGTGTGAAAGAGAGGACATGAGTCTTTTAAGATCTTCTATCTTAAGATCCAAAAGTTTGCGATGAAAGTTTAGATTCCAAGAGAAAGGATTAGTGGACCTAAGAATTGATGAGATAGTGAGGTTTTTAACTGTAACAATTTTGAATAAACCTGGGAATTGAGAGCACAAAGGTTGATCCCCAACCACAAGTCTTCCCAAACTGAATTCTTGACCCATCTCACACCACTAGCCGAGTGTATTTGGAAAAATCTGGAAAGGCTTGTGCAATGGCCTTCCAAGGACAATGATGTGACCACTTAACTATGGTGTTGGCATCCCACCCATTGGTATGTGTCCTATAAATCTTAGGATAACTTGATGCCAAAAAGTGTACCTTTCCTCAGTAAACCTCATAGTCATTTCGTTAATAAAGCACGATTCCTTGTAGAAATCTTCCCAAGACCTAATCCTCCTTGCCCTTTAGCCTTATACACTAAGTCCTAACGAACAAGATGATCTCTCTTATTCTCCCTAAACCTTACCACAGAAAATCCCTTTGCAATTTCTCAATTTTGAACGTTACCGAAGAAGGAATCTTGAACATGGAAAGAAAATAGCTGGGGATATGAGATAAGCACAAGTGAATAAGAGTTGTCCTCCCACCTAAAGACAAAAAGGCATTTTTCCACCTATCTAATTTTCGCAAAACTCTTTAAATCATCAGATCCTAGAATACATCTGCCTTTGGGTTCACCCTAAAAAAAGTCCCAAATGTGGAACAAGCCAATCCAACACCTTGGAATCAAGGACCAAAGCCATCTTATTGAGTTGATCTAGATCAACGTTGATGCCATAGAGGGTACTCTTCTCTAGATTGACTTTAAGTCCAGAAATATGTCTAAACACTTCCAAAATTATCTTAAGAGTTTCCAATTCTTTCGGAGAAGCTCTTGAAAAAAAAGAGGGTGTCATTTGCAAATTGCAAGTGGGAAACAGTAGTCCCACTCCTACTTCCAGTAACCCACTCTCCTCAGCCCTCAACATCAGTCTATTTAGCACATTGGCTACAATGGTAAAGAGAAATGGAGATAGAGGATCTCCTTGTCTCAATCCTCTAGAAGCTTTGACCCACTCTTTGGTGTTGCCATTTACTAGAACTGCAAAAGAGATGGAGGATAAACAACCTCTCATCCAAGTCCTCCATTTAGAACTAAACCTCTTCCTCTCAAGTGCATGGTCTAGAAAGCCCTAATCCACATGGTTATTAGCCTTTTCAAAATCAATCTTGAAAACTACCCCTTCCTCTCTAGATTGTCTTTTCTCATCCACTATCTCATTGGCTATTAGCATGCCATCCAATATTTGCTTTCCCTGAACAAAGCTCCTTGTGTGATATGGATAGTTTCATTAAGAACACTTCATAACCGCCTTGACAAGACTTTGACCATGACCTTATACAAACAAGTTACCAAGCTGATAGGTCTAAAATCAAACATCCTTTTGGTTTGATGAATCTCTTCTTCAGTAATTAAGTACCTCGCTCCTATGAAACTTTAAGAACACCCTCATTAAATCCTCCTTAATCACATCCCAACACTCTTGGAACACAATAATAGTGAAGCCATCAGGGCCAAGAGATTTATCCTTATCTAACTGAAAAATGGCTTGATGAATCTCTTCTTCAATAAAGGCACGTTCCAACCTAGAAACACTCTCTTCCGAGATGGGTGACCCTTCTAAGCCTTCAAAAAAATTCAAAATCTTCGCTGAAATACTTTCAATGTTATCCAAAATCGCTCCTCCATTTTCCAGAGTCTTTATTTACTTCCTATTGTGCTTGCCATTAGCCATCCTATGGAAAAACTTAGAATTACAATCCCCTTCTTTTACCTACAACACCTTAGATTTTTGCCTCCAATGTACCTTCTCTCTTAACAATAGCTCCTCCTACTCCCCTTTTTGAATGGTCCTCCTCTTTGAAGCTTTGAAGAAAGATTCCCTTCCTGCTCAAAAACATCAAAATTAGCGATAGCAGTAAGGATGCTTTTCTTCCTTTCTTTTAACTCTCCAAAAGTCACCTTGTTCCACTCTTTTAGTTTGGATTTAACAAATTGTAGCTTCCTCATGAACTTATGCCCTTCCCACCCATAGCATTGGAATTCTCTCCACCAATTGGTAAAACTGTCTTTGAATTCTGGATTGAGCAACCACATGTTCTCAAATCTAAAAGGAGTTGGTCCCCACTTGAATGAATTGGTGTCTAAGGCAATCAACCAATGATCCGACGTCAATCTAGGTAGAGCTTCTTATAAACTTTGCGGAGAAAATTGCTCCCACTCATTTGAATAAAGGAATCTATCCAATCTCCTGCACATTGAAACATCGTGCATATTTGACCAAGTAAAAGAAGCATTCCTTAAAGGGGATCAATTAACTCACATTCTCTTATGAAGTCATCAAAATATCTCATTCTAGGTGTTAACCTAAAGCCACTCAATTTTTCTAAACTTCTCCTTATGACATTAAAATCATGCCCCCTCCCCTACCAAAACACCAATTCAAGTAGGTTAAACCATAAAGATCCAATAGCTCATGCCAAAAATCCTTCCCAAGATTGGCGTGTTTAGACCATAAATAGAAGTAAGCTAGAAAGACCTTGCTCCATTTCTCAGAAACTTGACTGTGACTAAAAAGGAACCTATTGCCACCTCTTCACTACTAAGCTTTGTTGAATCCTAAATAATCAAAACCCCACTCGAAGCCCCACAAGCTGGAAGGAAGGCCCAATCCTTATTCCTAATTGACCAAACACTCCCCACAAACCTCATGTCACAAACCTCCCTTTTTGTTTCCTAGAACATCACAATTTTTGGATTCTCCTTTTGTAAAAGATCTTTAATCACCCTTCTTTTATTTATGGATCCCAATCCTTGAGTATTCTAGCTGATGATCCTCATAGCAAGACTTCTCAATCCCTAACCTCCAACTAACGCCTCCTAGTTAACTAAGGAAGGCCTGTACTCTCGCCTAACATACACCTTAGCTGTCATTGTTGTTCTATTAATTCTTGAAGGTGTGTTGTTCTAGCGACACTTAACTAACTTAATGCTCATAGAGGACAGAATTGAGAGGGCCTTGAGCACTTTACTAGGGGAAAGGCTCTCTAAGAAAAAACCTTTTGAAGTAGCGCGATATGTTTTTGGGTTACGAGACTCATTCGGGATGCTAGTCATAGTCCTAAAGAAGGCACTACCCTTAGACACTTGGTTTGGGCAAGCTAAATGAGACTCCATGACTTAAGGAATGGGATTACCAACACCACGCCCATGTAGCACGCCATCCTCATTTTTTTTAAAAATTCACAACAGGTAATAGTGGGAGACCACATGAATACTGAGACTATTGCATTGAATTGTGTAGAGACTTGGCGATAGAAGACAAAGAAAGATGATGTAAGAAAGGGGGAGCAAGGGGACTGGAAACAAAGGAATGAGAGAAAGGAGCTAAACCACAATCCTCATCCGTCGTCTATCCCTCTGCTATGGAAAAGTGACCCAAAAGGAGAAGCCATGACATAGGAACCAACTTGATCTAATCCTCCACCTCTCTTAACCTCACCTCTGTCTGTAGCATCAGGGACCAGAGCCAAAAACTACCTTCCCTCCATGTTGTTAACTTCCTCCACTAAGGAAATCAGCTGATTAGGGCTATGGCTCAAACCCACCTTGTGGTTTGTTGACGCATACCCACCTTTTAGAAGAACCTGTTGTGCCTTGTTGTCGAAATCTTGGTGTGGAAAAGGGCCTTTAATTGTTGTAGGCAAGCTTCTGCTTCTAACCCTTTTAGTCGTCCCAACTTAGAAGGGCCGATGCTCGTCCTTCAACCTAGCACCTTCTTCAACCCAGAAAAAAGAGGGTTATCCTTGATCAAGGAAGATCTTTCAAGGCTTAGACTACAAATTGGGCCTAATTTGTTTTTGGGCAAACTTTCAGCTCATTTTTGGCTCACTTAAGGAAACCCCCTTTGGTTTCACCATTGTTTTATGCCTAGCCCAAGCTTGCATCTGCCATGGCCCTAGAGACATGCGTTGAACCAATCCGTCCAGCTCGATTATTAAAGCCCACTGCCTCTCCTCAAGACAAAAATGGGCCTTGTCCCTAGATGGGCGTCCCATACCTAAACCCTCATGAGCACAGGTCCACTCTACAAAATTATTTGAATTCAAATTCAAAAGGAGAGAATGTGGATAATAGTTGTTCTCCACACAACTCCCCCTCTTGCCATGTGTCCCCCCTACAACCTCCTTATCTCTCTCTACAATCTTTGTCCGCCTTGAAACTTGACACAATAACCACTCTGATTTTCACTTATAGAAAGCAACCTGCCACTTGTTCTTGAAGATGACTCATTCCTCTCCTGAGTCAACTCACCCTGTCCAACATGCCTTTCCTTGTTGTCTTTGGCTATTGCAATTGAAATAGTAAACACCCGCTTACCATCCTCCACCTCAATCAACGCTAGCAAAATAGTATGCACCTTCATTTCTACTTTAACCCTTGCCTTAGAAAGATCATACAACTTTAGAGTTTGCCAATCTATTTCTACCATTGTTCCCTAAGACTAAAATTTTCTTCAAATGCTCTTGATACCATAAATGGAAAGGCAAACACCATAACTCAACCCTCCCTCTTTTGAATTTACCCAGAACCATCAAGTTTTCCCTAAGGGACCATTTTCTCAACATAGATGAAGGCCCACCCTTAACCTTGATTGTGCCTAAATCCTAAAGGAATGAAGCCTACACTTTTTCTACAAAAAAAAATTCCTTTCCTCTCTGTGAATATGAATACCTTGCCTTTCTGACCTAATAATCTAGCTACAGCATGCCTCACCTTATCCCAGTCAACAATAGAACAAGGGCATTCACATACCACTACTCTCACCTATTTCCCAATTGGAACAACACCTCCTCTCCTTGGCCCTTACTCTTTAACTACGCTCACAAAGGATTGGTTCAAAGGGTCCACTTTGCTACAACAAGCAAAATTGTTTTGCATTTCTTTAATGCTTAACATCTTAAATGTGGCCTCCATCAAGGATGAAATCACCTGTTTTAACTTCTCCCAACCTTTGCCTCTTTCACCCTCAGGGATTATTAGGAAAGTCATCCTTCTGTTAGAAGCAAACTCTGAGATCCTGATAAATTTACCACGATATTGAATCTCACTGCCAAAAGGTGAACTCTGGTCTTTCCTCTATATTTTTCTGTTGAAACCCATGAAACTTCCCAACTCGACGTCCTTTCCTAGATGCTCGAGTAACCATCCAACCTCTTCCTTCTCAAAGCCTAAGGAAAAAACAACTCCTTTGCTTAACTTTGACACCAAGATCCAAGTTCCTCCAAACTCACATTCCAAACTTGGAATGATTTTCTTTCCACACTACATGACCTTGTTCTTTGACATAGGAAACCAGGGTCCTCTATCACCTCAAAATTTTGATCTAGAGTGGCGATCCTTTATTACACAAGAATCATAATAACAACAAGCAAACCATTAAGCACAACAAATTTCCAAACTTTTAACCATGTGAATGGTGAGGGGAGTAATCAATAAACTTTGAATGTGCCTAATAGAGATGCTAATAAGGGTGAAACTTCAATGAGTATTGGAGATAAAAAGGTTGGTGTGACTCCTTTATGGTTTAAGTGTGGTGGGTATAGTCATTATGTTGTTGTGTGCCCAAGTAAAGGTTTACTCTTCTGTGTTGAAGAAGAACCAAAATTTGAATTGAAGAGTTATCCAAAGGAAGAAGAGACCTGCAATGAAGATCAACTTAGTGATGAATGTGATTACTAGGATGGTATGACGGAAGGCCATAGTATGACTTCTGTTAGCCTCTCAAAGGTGAAAGAGAAGAAGATTGACGACGTACTAGCATCTTTTGAACTTATGTTGTTGCCAAGGGATACTATGTGCTATAATTATTGATGGAGGTAGTAGTTCCAACTTAGCTTTAAAGGAACTTGTTGAGAAGCTCAATCTAAAGACAGAGGAGCATCCAAACCCTATCAAATAACATAGGTAAATGACACATCTATTTTGATGAGTTCTTGTTGTCTAGTGACATTTAATTTTAGTAATAATTTTGAGTATATGGTGTGATGTTTTGCTAATAGAAGTTGCCTATATTATGCTTGGAAGACTGTGGCTTTTTGATGAAAGGGTCCAACATAATGGATATGAGAACACTTGCACACTTATGCAAAATGGGCGTAAGAAGATCCTCCATCCAATGAAGGAAATTTCACCACTTAGGCAACCTAAGGAAAATAGCATTCTTGAAATCAAAAGAGTTGTCAAATACCCTCATCAAGAAGCAATTCGAAGTTACTAGTAAGGAGGAAGAAATCTTCAATGGTGAATCTCGAATGCAAGGGATGATGGAACCAATCCTAGAACAACCTGTGGGAGAGCTCAAAGAAGTTGTAAAGCTTCAAAAGAACTAGTTCTTGACTTTCCAAGGCAAAACATTATCATGCTTGGTGACAAACTTGAAGAAATCTATGATATAAAAGAATCGCTGAAATTTCTTTTGAATATGGAGAATTCAAGAATCTTATTATTCTACAAGACGATTTATAAGAAGAGTGTGGAAAGCAACTCTCCACAAGCTCGTTGGTGAAACATAATTATTTAGAGAACTATCAACTTGTTTTACGATATTCAAAAGTTTTTCGAAATTTGGTACTTGTCTTGCATGAAATCAAACAAGTTAAGAGATCTTGAGATCCTATCTTACCATGGTAAAGAGTCAATGAAGAAAGAAAAGGTGGAAGACATTGCTCGAGATTTCAATTGATCGTGGAAAATCACTAAAACTCGAGGTCGATTTTTTTTTTTCAAGTCAGGGGGAATTAATGAGGATGAATCTCCAAGATATATATGAAGAAAGGGAATTAGTATTAGTTGTAATTAAAGTAGGATTGATATTACTTGGAATTAAATTATGATTAGTATTGGTTGGAGTTAAACTGGGAGTAGCTAATGATTATTATTGGTGAATTAGAATTAGAGTCATTAGGTTATTAGAATCCTGGTAGATTTTGGATTTCTTAGAGAAACCTATAAATAAGGCTACTTAACGTTAATCAAAGCCATGGATTAATGATTAATAATATCATGTTTTCTTGCATACTTTGCAATTTTCAATGATGAGATTTCATTGATTTTCTTCTAAGTGAGACTCCTAGAAGGCTTTAGTGCAATTCTAATGTTTCCTTCTCCTCATCTTCTTTTTCTATATTTTTTTATTTTATTTTGCTTTTTTAAACTTTATACCTTCTTCCTCTCCTTAAACCCTAAAATATAAAATCCTAGCCCACTTAATTGGTTAGAGGCAACCATGTTAAGGTTGTCCTACATCAGGTTGTTTGTGAGGCATGTTAGGGCTTCGGTAAAATTAGCTTTGAAATTTGCCGTTGGCTGTACCAAGAGTTTAAAGTTTTGGGTCAAACTGGCTGCTTAACAACAATATCTTCTCTGTGTAATTATTTTAAAGAGAGAGAGATAGAGAAAGAACTTTGAATCAGTTCACTGTTATTTTATGGACATGATTTCCTTTAGCTGTAGATCAAAATCTGAAATGATGCTTAACTAAAAGAATTAATTTGTTGCAGGTTCTCTTTATCTCCCAACCAACATACTTCTGATAGCCTTCTTCAACTACTATTACACTTTCCTACAATTGGACCCTGATGATGTGAGTGAACAGTTGAAACGTCAAGGTGCATCAATCCCACTTGTGCGACCCGGTAAAAGTACAGCTGCATTTATTAAAATGGTAATTTTCTCTTTTCTTAATGAAATGTGTAGTCTATCATTGCATTATTTGTGTGGTGTTTTTAATTTCATCTTGATGTGGTAATGCATGAGGTGGTTTTGCATTTCTTGTGATTGCCTTTTCAAAAACTTCTAATTTGATTTTCAATCCAAGAGAATGGTATGAATGGCATGTAATTGGTTAACCTCTTCGCAACGTTGGGACTCAAATCCAATGAACATGAGAAAAAATGCTAAGTTGTCAAAGCTTTTCACATGGCCACCAACATAAAAGGCTAAAAACTTTTATATAGACTCATAAATTATCACTGCTGTATTTTTTCCAAAGTTGATTTCTTTGCTTTAAAATAAAGATGTGTAGTATATATGCTCCTTTATCATTTTTTTTTAAAAGGGTTGCAATGTTTAGCACTTGAAAAACAATTTTTTAAATGACTTTTGTTTATGCTATTATCAGTTGTTATCAATATACTATTTTCAAACGATTACATACCCTTTAATTTTTTAATATTTATTTATTTATTTATTTTGAGCTTTTTAACTATGATATTGTGTGTATTGCTTGATACTAATCCAAAATACCATGGTAAAGTGACTCTGAACCATGAAGGCAGCATTTATAGTGCTCACCCCCAGCGGAATCTGACATGCATCTGAGAATCTCTTTTGGTGATAACTAATTACTCCCAGTCTATCATATGTTAGTGTGAACATTATGCAATTTTTTCCTTAAATTTTGTATTTCTTAGCAAAGAATTGTGACGCCAAATTCCAAATTTTAAACTGTAATATTTCACAGAAGCAGCTGCGTACATTTTCTGCTTCATAGATTGGATATTGACATGCATCTTTTAAGTGCTTGCCTGAGCTCTATTATTTGCATGGATTGAAATTGATTTTGAGTTGACTATGCCCTTTGGTATGGTTGGAATATAGGTACTGAGTCGGATATCAGTTCTCGGATCTGGGTTTTTGGCAATACTGGCTGCTGGTCCCTCCTTGGTTGAACAAACCACGCACCTGACAGCATTTCGGGGGTTTGCAGGCACGTCTGTTCTCATCCTTGTTGGTTGTGCTACAGACACAGCAAGGAAAGTCCAAGCAGAGATAATTTCCCAGAAATATAAGAACATAGAATTTTATGACATTGACAGGTTAGGCCGATAAAAGGATCCAAGTAGAGGAGTTTTCCATGTAGATGGATAATTTCCTATTGCCTTCCAAAGCCTCTGTATTTGGCATTTTTGTTTTTATTTTATTTATTTATTTACAATTTACAATGGTTTGGGGCATCCAGCTTTGTATATGGTGACAATGTACATCCACATTTTGTTTTCAGGTCTACTGGGAATATTCATTCCCCTTTCCAGAGGGAGGAAAGGAGAGGAAGATTATGGGTAAAGTTGGAAACATGGTTTAGAAAATATTTTATGAAGAATCACCTAAATTAACCATCTGGATCGTGGTTAGGTGGGCGGTTTGATAATTCTTTCCCCACATTTTTGTCTAATGAGACCACTGAGATGGGTCCAAAGAGACCACTGAGAATTTCTGCTTTAGAGAGAGGGAGAGAGATAATTACTTAATAGATCAACTGGGAGGGTCTTACATACAACAGTTAAGATCAATGATTTCATTCTGCTCAATTCTGATAACTTCATCCTCAGATTTCACATGATAATTTAATCCAGTACTATAGAAATCAAAAGATGCATAGCATTTCCCCTTCCCCTACAGCCTATTGGCAGGATGTAAACCCAGGAAATGGGCACCCATATTTGGAGCATTAAGCAGGCATTTAAGGTATTATCAGGGGGTACCGTGCCCACTTCTAATGTGCACCTGAAATGGGCTTCACCTTCATGGAGAAAGCCGAAGCTGTTGCATTTCTTGCCAGATGCCAAAAACTAATCATCATCAGGCTCAGTGAAGTCAGGTTCTTCAGGCTTCTGTAACTTAGACATACCAACACCTTTGATCTTCTGAGCCCCTCTCCTTGTGTTTGCAGCAAACCTGGAAGCCAACATTGTCACCCCAAGGTTCACTTTAGGTTGAGAAAGATTTGAACTGGCATGATCCTCTTTCTCTTGTTCAGTCTCAGTGATCACTTTTTCATCCCAAGAAAAGAATTCCATCACGGTGAGATCTCTAGCCATCAGCCTCCTCTTGTACCTACGCCAAGCAGCCTGTATGAAGCAGGCTGCCCATGTCCTCCAATGGTGGGAATAGAACCGGAAAGTGTGCTGCAGCTTCTTGCTGTGCAGTCGTCTAAATTGGTTGGCAACAAACTTGAGATCTTCAGCTCGCAGTGCAAAGGCTTCCACTTCAACGAGGGTTCTCACTGTTCTAGTAGAAGAAGGTAAGTTGAGGGTAGATTTTCGAAGCAAAGCCCATTCAAGCAGCTCTTCCCCGCAAAAATCACCAGGTCTCAATGTAATTGAATTAAAGAAACCCGTACGGCCTCCATTTGTAGTAGAACTCTCCAGCCTTCCTCTAATTATAAAGAGCATCTCTGTCACTGGATCACCCTCCCGGACGATATAGGTGCCTTCAGTGCTTAAAGATGATGTTAGACGCTCACAGATTGCATCAAGTAGCTGATCATCCATCTGAGAGAAGAATGGAACCTGTAAATGTAAAAAGGAAGCAGGTTAATATGATAATATAAAATGAACTTTCTACAAGTGTTACCATTTTTACTCATATTTCTTCTTAATATGGGAAATGCCAAATCCCTTCAAGAGTAACACTCATAGTATGAATGCAAGGGGGTTTGGGCCAAACACCATGGGTCTATCAGGATATCCTGAACTGAAAGATGAACCATGTTGGTCTAACAGAATTCACGGAGTATTAAATGCATAGATCTTGAGAAAGAAAGTTTTCGCAAACACATGAATTCTGGGACCACACAGGTAGAATGTCAACGAATGAAATACCACTTCAGCTGGGTAAGCATTTACTTGCATGTGGCATCAAGACAAAAATGAGATTTATTTTGATTTTGCTTATCTAAACTTTCACACAAACCATTACATAACTTGCAAGATGAAGCTCATGTTAAATATTTACCATCCTTCATCATTCTTTACCTCTCTATAATATAATAAATGCCATTGCAACATCATTTGCATTTGTATTATGATAATGAATAACATAATTTAATATTATGGCAGATCTGATCATTTCTAGATCAGAACAGAGGGTTTTTTCTGAGATGCAGCATGAGCATACCGAGAAGCCAGACATGTGATTCCAAGAAAACTTGTTCACAGCTGCCTATGCCACTGGAACAATCCCCCTTAAATCTCATGGCAAAATATAGCAATAGATAGTGCAGTTTTCTTTAAACTCTAAAAGATTAAAGACTTGGGAGAATCATACACGTCGAACAAGGTCCAAGCATAGGTGGCGTTGAATGTCACGACGAAGATCCGCAGGTAAGCCATGAAGAATAGCTTCTTCATCTACTCCTCGAGTTGCAACCCACTTATATTGAACAAAACGCCGAACACGTTGTCTCAAATCTTCAGGGAGTTGGCGATGCCTCATCCATTCCTCAGTGTCTCTTCGCTTGAGTCTCCATTCCTCAAGCCGCACAGTGATAGATTGCAGGTATGTCTACATCAGAACAGCTTTACAGCATCATGAATTATAAAAATCATAAAGGAAAGATAAGCATCTGAAAAAATAAAGCATATGATAGATAATGTGTTTCCTAATTTATTTTAAACTCAAAAAGTCAAATCTAAGTTCACTTCTAACAGAAAAAGACAAGCAGGCTCCCCAACCCCATGCCCCAGTCACTATTATCACCACCCCTGTAGTTCCACGTTTTCTTTGTGGCTCTTCAAACAGCACCATATCACTTGTTATTTACATAGTGTTACCCTTGTTCTTACACTTGCATCTGTCACTCCTATTTGTCCATTTTGCCCTCGGAAAAACCATTTCAAGGGAGTAACCAAGTGCTGACAAGCTTCCTTAATCATCATTATAAGATGGTACTAAAATAAACTTCTCTGGGCTATGGGATCCACTTTGCTTCCAAGCCCCTACCAAACTACTATAACTATGAAGAATGTTCTGTTACTGCATCTCTCTCATAATGCAACAACCCTTTATTATGAGGAGGAAATCTATTAGCAAGTTCATCATTTTGGACATTGATGATACCCAACAAATTATATATGTTTGTAAGCAGAGTTATAATCCAAGGAACCCATTAAACAAAAAGCAAACTTGGACCGAAATCCTTAAGCTTGAAAAGATGTTGGATTGGGCTTTGGTTGACCTTTAACCTGACCCAGCCTGACCAAGTCTCATATCTAAGTGAGTATGTATTTTAGAGCTGATGACTTCTAAGATTTAGAGGAGGATCCAACTTTTTTATGGGCTGAAAGGTGAATCATTTTTGCACCGAAGTGATAAAAGATTAGAGAAACAACAAAACTTTGCAAATTTTATTGTGGTGGAAACAAAAGTTTATTATTGATGAGGCAACATGACATTTGTGTTAGTTTGCTACCAACTTTCCTAAAAGCTCAAGCTATGAGGATAGAAGCTGTCACACACGCAATTTCTGGGTTAAGTTTTTGCGTCTGTGCAGCGTCTAGGCACGCCCTAGACCAGTCTTTCCTCAAGCCACAAAGCGCACACAATATTTACAGGGCTCTCCTCAACTTGAATCTCATTGATTTCCAACAGATTACAAGAGCTCTTTGAAAGGACTTTCACTTGCCTTTAGGAGGCATGAGGCTCTCCTTTTATAGAGGCTGCAACAAGCAGTCCTAATCCCACTAGGGAAATAACATTTGAGTCCTAGTCTGACTCTGATTCCAAGCTCAACAGACGCCACCCTGAGTAGGACTCCAAGTCCTACTCAATCTCAAACTCCCAAGCCACAGCCTGCTGCATGAAGACTTAGTCTTCCAATCTGATTAGGAGTCTTTGTGTGTCAGGACTCCCTCTCCTCTTGCATCAGATTTCTGTCTCCCACTCTAACTAGAAGTCCCATGCCAATGGGAGTCTCCCATGCTGTATACTAGCCCACAGTGCTTGCTGCTGCAGATGATCACACCTTCCTCGGGCTCATCCCAATGCCAAGATGTGCCTGACTCAGTCTGCCTGCTCAAGACTCATGTTGCTGCATCAGTGAGTGCTGGGCTCACGCATCAAGACCCTTGCTGCTAAGGCTGTGCTCGTCCTTATTGCAGTAAGGCTACTTCATCCGAGGCATCCATCTAAGCTCCCTTCAGTGTCATTACGTCCACAGGCTGCACCACATCGAGGCACCAAGCCTGCGCCTGTGTGATAGTCTCAGCATGCTGCCACGTCAGCCATGCTGTGTGTTGCTGCTGCTCAAGCGTGCCAACAGCCAGCCTACCATTCCGAGGTAACCTTCTCACACTTTTGCACCTTGCTTTGCTCATGGGTCACTCAGGGGCCAAGGTGCTGCCCCCCTGAAGCCCTAGTGCCACCAAGCCTAGTTTGAGGGGCTGACAAAAGCCCACAATGTATACCTGTCTAACCTTGTATACCAGGCCAACAACTTCCCTTGCATGTGGCCCCATATTCATAGAAGGAGAGACAAATTAGACAAATTACAAGATGCTTATTGGGTTCCCTCTATTTAGGATAGGAGATCCACATCTGGGTGCTAAACTTGATTTGAAGGAAATTTAGTAACACGGTAGAGGATGGAGAGTACAAAGATTGTGATTGATGCACCAAAGAAAGAAGCTACAAGTGCCCAGCAGCATTAGTGCACTTATTAAAGATATTAGTATGACACTAAGGAGATTTCACAGTTATCTTTATAATTATATTAGCAGAGAAGCAAATAGTCTAGCCAGTACAGTAGCTAAGAAAGGATTACATATTGATTTTTTGTGTTTGGAACACTAGTTTTCCCATGGATTTCCTCAGTATTCATAAAGAAGTTGCTCATGGTGTCACATTAGACATTGTATGTAACCTTTTTCTTTTAATGTATTTTATTTTCAACCAGAAGACAGGGCGGGTATCAAGCTAGAGTGTTGATCCATGACAAATGAAGCATGCAAACTCATGTAGTAAAAGTTGGAATTTAGATCATTTATCATTGACCTACAACTTGGTATTGCAGGAAAAGGTAGCTATTGGTATGACACAGCATCTAGTTGAACATAAAAGAACCACATTGAGATAGCTATGAAACTTCTTTATGCAAAAGTCCAATTTGGAAACAATTTTTACTCAAAACTATACTTTCAATCATGAATTCCCACATTTCCCTACTCCTACACTTTACAAGCTATTCTTCTCAACCACCGACCTTCATAGGCACTTTCTTCAGAGTGCCTTGTTCAGCCACATCTAAACTCATATGTCTAAATCACCTACCATTATTAGGGAAACCCAAGACATATAACCAGCCCCACCCATAAAAAAATAAAAAAAATAAAAAGGAAAATTGAAAGAAAAAACACAATTTAAAAAAAAACACACAAAACAAGTTGACACAAAAAATATTAGTGGACATGCTTTTTTACCTCCAATCTACTTGACAGAGAATTACTTTGCAAGACATGCCTCTTCCTCACAAAGGCAACAACAGTGAAGAAAATTGCAAACTACAACAGGAACCTCAACAAGGATACCTTCAAGTACAAGCTAGCCCTCTTCCTTATGTAAATACCCACTCTTTGATTCCCTCCACCACCAAGTCCCACAGATCCTAAATGTCATAGGAGGTCCCTAAATTCTAAACATACTGAAATGGAGATATATATTCACTATTGGAAAACTGAAACTGATATGGAAAGAAATAACTTTGTAAAGCTGTAAATTAGCTATTAGTTGTCAATCTTTGTATTTTTAGGAAAGTAATTGTTAGGAGTTATTCTTTCCTTTTAATCAGTGATTTAGTTTCCTGATTTGAAGGATTTGTATATGCTGTAAACTCTATAAAAGAAGAATCTCAATGAAAGAAAATTATTCCCGTGAAACTCTATTCTTCAAGTTGGTATCAGAGCTAGCAATTTGCTTGCCGAAATCCTCCTTCTTCCTCTCTTTCAATCCCCGTTCTCTCTGAAACCATGTCGGATATTTCAAACGAGTCCACTACTATTCCTCAACCTTCTCTGAATAATTCCATCATCACTGATTCTTCAAAAATCAGTCATACCACCTCGGAATCTCACTCTGTCCAAATCACCACGATTCGCTTGAATGGTGACAACTTTCTAAGATGGTCTCAATCAGTTCGGATGTACATCAGAGGACGTGGAAAGATGGGCTACCTGACGGGTGAAAAGAAGGCTCTTGCAGTGGATGATCCAAACTATGTTATATGGGATGCTGAGAATTCCATGGTGATGACATGGCTTGTAAATTCTATGGAAGAAGACATTAGCTCTAATTACATGTGCTATCCAACAACACAAGAGCTTTGGGAGAATGTAAATTAGATGTATTATGATTTAGGGAATCAATCACAGATCTTTGAATTAATCCTCAAACTCGGTGAGATACGACAAGGGGAGGACAACGTCACAAAGTACTTCAACTCCTTGAAGTGGATCTGGCAAGACCTTGACCTCTTCAACACCTATGAGTGGAAATCTGCCGAGGATGGACGTCAGCATAAGAAGACCATGGAAGACAATCGGATCTTCAAGTTCTTGGCTGGCCTTAATGTCAAGTTTGATGAGGTAAGGGGGAGAATCATTGGAAGACAACCCCTGCCTTCAATTGGTGAAGTTTTTTCAGAAGTTAGAAGAGAAGAGAGTCGGAGGAATGTGATGCTGGGCAAGAAGGGACCTGGAGTTGCTATTGAAGGTTCAGCCTTGGTTACCACGGGTGGAGGCTATAATAAAGCTACTGAGTTTCAGCGCAAATCAGATGAAAGACCACGGGTTTGGTGTGATTTTTGCAATAAACCTCGCCATACTCGTGAGAACTGTTGGAAAATCCATGAGAAACTTGCAAATTGGAAAGGAAAAACAGGTGACAAACCAGGCCGAGCCATTATTCATACTGCTAATGAGGCTAAGACCAGCCCTTTCACCACTGAGCAAATGGAGCATCTTCTTGCACTGCTGAAATCCGACTTGACATCCGGTACTTCTAGTGTTTCTTTGGCACACACAAGTAATGAATTATATGCTCTATCTTGTCGCTTTAAATCTACTCCATGGATAATCGATTCTAGAGCATTCGACCACATGACCAATTCCTCAAACATGATTGAATCTTATTCAGTGTGTCCTGGAAATAAAAAGGTTCGGATAGCTGATGGTAATTTCTCACCTATTGTAGGAAAAGGTCTAATAAAAATCTCTGAGGGAATAAATCTTAAATCTGTGTTCTCCATGTTCCTAAACTTACTTGTAATCTCTTGTCTGTTAGCAAATTATCTAGAGATTCTAATTGTTGTGTTATCTTCTATGAATTCCATTGTATTTTTCAGGACCGAAGCTCGGGGAAGACGATTGGCAGTGCTAGGATGATCAATGGTCTCTATTATTTCGAGGATAATTTACCTAGTAATAAAATTGCTCAAGGACTAAGTAGTATTAGTTCTCTTTCTGTTTGTGATCAAATAATGGTTTGGCATTGCAGATTAGGCCATCCTAGTTTCTCTTATTTAAAACATTTATTTCCAGTGTTATTTCAAAAGGTTGATCCTTTATCATTTCAATGTGAAAGTTGTTTATTGGCAAAGAGCCATCGTAAAACTTACATTCCAAAACCCTACTATGCATCAAAACCATTTTATTTTTTTCACAGTGATGTTTGGGGACCTTCAAAAGTAACCACAATTTCAGGAAAAAAAATGGTTTGTGACTTTACAAAACGTTTTTACACAACTATGGATGTTTCCTTTATGGAAAATGTCCCATATTTTACCAAAAATTTACTTCAAGGGAGAAATTAGTGGAACCAAATTTTTGGGAAATTGTTGAACCTTTGCCTAGTGTAATTCTTGATATCTCTCTTGAAAAAGAAAATAAGGAAACTAAGCCTACAGAATCCGAATCTGAAATTGGTTTGTCAGAAGAAGAAATACTACGAATGAAAAAAAATAGAAACAATCTTGAGCTTGTGGTTTATTCAAGGAAAAAAGTCCCTAGAAGAAGTAAAGACCAGCCGATCATCCTAGCACATGGTCAACCGAAAGCCCTGGGCAATGGCTCTCTAAATGTCTCAAGTAACCGTCCTTCTATTCCTACTCCTATACATGCTTCTTCTTCTTCTGATACTGATCTAAGTTTACCATCACACTTTGGTCCAAGTCCAGAAATATCTGCACCCGAACCTGGTTTAGGATTAGCCCCAATTGTTCTTGCACAGGACCTTGACCTTGATCTACCTATTGCTCTTAGAAAGGGAACCCGAGCCTGCACTAAACATCCCATTGCCAAATCTATCTCCTACAGTAACCTTTCTGACAACTACAGAGCATTCACTACAAATATTTCAAAACTTCTAGTACCTAGAAATATTCAAGCAGCATTAGATGAACCGAGTTGGAAAATTGGCAGTGTTTGAGGAAATGAATGCCTTAAAAAAGAATGGCACTTGGGAGGTGGTAGATTTACCAAGGGAAAAAAAAGTTGTAGGGTGCAAATGGGTGTTTACAATTAAGAGTAAAGTAGATGGAAGTGTTGAGAGATACCAAGCCAAACTTGTGGCAAAGGGTTTTACTCAAACCTATGGGATAGACTACCAAGAGACTTTCGGCCCCGTAGCTAAAATAAACTCAATTAGAGTTTTGTTGTCCCTTGTAGTAAATTCCAATTGGTCCTTACACCAATTGGATGTTAAAAATGTCTTTCTTAATGGAGACCTAGAGGAGGAAGTGTTCATGAGTCCTCCACCAAGTTTTAAAGAAAGTTTTGGAGTTGGGAAAATGTGCAAATTGAAGAAGTCCTTATACGGACTTAAACAATCACCTAAAGCTTGGTTTGAGCGCTTTGACAAAGTAATAAAGCATTATGGATATACTCAAAGTCAAGCTGATCACACGATGTTCTACAAACATTCAAATAAAGGTAAAGTAGTCATCTTAATTGTGTATGTTGACGATATTGTGTTAACTGGGGATGATTGCAATGAACTAGAGAAGCTGAAGGGGAAACTTGCTGAGGAATTTGAGATTAAGGACCTGGGGGCATTAAAATACTTTCTTGGGATGGAGTTTGCTAGGTCCAAAGAAGGTATCTTTGTAAATCAACGGAAGTATGTTCTTGATGAGACAGGTATGTTAGGATGTAAGCTTGCTGAAACACCTATAGAGCCGAATGTAAAACTGCAGCCTACAAAAGCCAAGAATGTGAAGGACCGGGATCGTTATCAGAGACTTGTTGGGAGATTGATTTACCTATCCTATACACGCCCTGACATCGCATTCTCAGTGAGTATGGTTAGTCAGTTTATGCATGCGCCTGGACCAGAGCATTTTGAAGCTGTTTACAGGATTCTAAGGTATCTAAAGGGGACACCAAGTAGAGGTCTTCTGTTTAAGTCACGAGGACACCTACAAATTGAAACCTACACTGATGCAGACTGGGCTGGAAGCATAGTGGATACAAGGTCCACCTCTGGGTACTGTTCATTTGTAGGTGGCAACTTGGTTACGTGGCGAAGTAAAAAACATAACATGGTTGCTAGAAGCAGTGCTGAGGCTAAGTTTAGAGCTGTAGCTCATGGTATTTGTGAGATTATGTGGATAAGAAGATTACTGTAAGAGTTAAAAATGACAGGTTCATCTCTTATGAAGTTGTATTGTGACAACAAGGCAGCAATTTCAGTAGCTCACAATCCGGTTCTCCATGACCGCACCAAACATGTGGAAGTGGACAAGCATTTCATTAAAGAGAAGATAGACAACGGATTGGTTTGTATGACCTATATCCCTACTGAGGAACAAGTGGCTAATGTCTTCACCAAAGGACTACACAAGAGACAATTCGATTTTCTAGTTGGTAAGCTGGCTATGGAAGATATCTTTAAGCTAGCTTGAGGGGGAGTGTTGGAAACCGAAACTGATATGGAAAGAAATAACTTTGTAAAGCTGTAAATTAGCTATTAGTTGTCAATCTTTGTATTTTTAGAAAAGTAATTGTTAGGAGTTATTCTTTCCTTTTAATCAATGATTTAGTTTCCTGATTTGAAGGATTTGTATATGCTGTAAACTCTATAAAAGAAAAATCTCAATGAAAGAAAATTATTCCCGTGAAACTCTATTCTTCAAGTTTCACCAACTTCAGAAAGTAAATGGTGAGACACTACATATATATATGGGAAGTGTGAGAATAGTATTCACCATGGAGCCATTGTATTCCTTGCCTTCTATAGAGAGATTGTTCTTAGAAGATGGGTGAGAATGTGTTTTTTTATTCTTCTCTCCCATCTCTCTTTTGCCTACCTTTTTTTGACAAAGGGAAGAGCAAGCGATATCTTGCAACTATAGGCAACCTCAAGTCTCAGAGGACCTCTCCACCAACCCCTGCCAAAGAACCTGTGTGTGTGTGCGAAGCAAAAAATGGAAAGATTCCTTGGTGGATATTTTCCTTATATTTTCCAAGAATAAAAAATTCATGAAAAATATTAAAATAGCATTTAGATAATTTTTACTCATCCAGGTTGTTTGGAGACAAGTTAGCAATAATTATTAGATGTCTATTTGGAATTTACTATATTCCTTTGCCAGAAATTTCTTCTTGTGATTAGTTCTAATAGTCTTAAATTTCCATTTTCTAAAACATCTATTTTTTAAAAGTTTCTAATTTTTTAAGGTGTCTATTTTCTTTTTCTTTTTTTCTTTTTAAAAATCCATTTCTAAAAGTTTCTATTTTCTAAAATATGTTTTTATTTTCTAAAAGTTTCGATCTCCTAAAAAGTTTTATTTAAAAAACTTATAATTTCTACAAAGTTCTATGAAAGAATTAAGTTTACAATTTCAAAATAGTTTCTATTTCCTAAAAACATAAATTTATGAAAGAATTGAGTTTGTGATTTCTAAAAAGTCACTATTTCCTAAAAGCATGAAATTTTATGAAAGAATTAAGAGTCCTAATAGGTCACCATAATTTTTAGATAGTTCAATTAGTTCTAAAGCTTCTAAATAAGATTATTTAATACAAAAGAGGCCGAAGGAACAAAATGGTATATAATAACAATTTTTTCATCTTTGCATCCTTTAATGGAGAGCCTCCATTATTTTTAATATTTATTTTTCTGGGTGAAACTCTTAGAAGGCCTATGTGAGACTAAGGTTTTCTCTCTCTTCTATTTCATTTTCTCAGTTTTATTTATTTATTTTTTTCATTAGCATAACCTTAATTTCCCGTGCTCCTCATCATAAACTAGTGAAGCCCTAGCCCATCTTATTTAAATTGTATGCAACCACTCGAGGATTACCCCTCATCAGAACCATAAGCATCTCTTGCACCAAAGGCCAGCCTCAATGGTAGAGCATAAAACTCGGAACAGTCCAAGAACACAGCATGACCCAAGGAGGTCCAGAAGTGTTCCAACACATACAAAAATAATAATAAAATAGGCAGGACATCAGAGTCTCCTTTAACAAGCAAATTGTGATTTCATAAAATATGATTTGAGTTCTTAGACTAGAAAAGAATCAAGGCATATATTTAGGAAGATATGGAAACAAGTACATTGGAAACTTTCACAAGAGGATCACTAAAGAGATGTCTTTAATTAAACTTCAACAGAAGTCATTGAGAAAGTTTATATGGCAGGAACCAGTATAAGGCCTTTGAAATACCTGCATATTCCCAATCAGGTGGGCAAATAAAACGAGACCCAAAATGGCAATGAGAATGGCGAATGATGTCTCCCCGATAAATGTGCTTGTTGACAAGTTCTGCCCATATGAACTGAGAAATATGAAAGCGGGAGCCTATTAAAAATTGTAACAAAGGAATTGTTTTAAATAGCATTTTTTTTCCTCTTTAGAAATTAGAAAAAGGGTTTCTGTTTCTTTTTAACATTTGCTTTCATCAGTCATTCAATGAAAACTAATTGGATGCTACAGGCATCTAGAATGCATCTACAAACCTAATTCCAGTCATGAAACTTTTCAAACTAATTGTATCTATAAACCTGTTGGAGAATCTATGTGATTATCTGACTTGCAGAAATCAATATACAGCTGTAAGGATTTTGGTAAAATAGATTAGTTTCCCAATTGTAACACTTTCCTAATTTGCATGTAATTAGTAAAGTTGTCCTCTGATTTTTAGGGATTGATAGGATTGTGATAGGATGTCAAACTCTCCTTAAATAGGCTGTAGGTAATCTGTATATATATTTTTCCTTTGTAAAGGATTATTCAATATAGCAGAAAACAATTTTTTCTTCATGCTATTAGAGCTCTTGCTCTTTGGAAAAAAATTTCTGCAAAATCCTACAACTCTTTTTGCTGAATTTTTTTTTCTGAGAAATTTGATTCTCTGAGAAATCTCTTCTAGCTGTCCATTATTCAGTCCTACCCATTATTTAGTAATGTCTGAAACATCCAAAGTTAACCCTATTGTTGTGATTACTGAAAACCAATCTAGAGAGGTGCAACAAAACTCTCCAAAAAAGGGGTTGCAGAATATTCAATCGTCATATCGATTGAATGACAAAAACTACTTACAGTGGTCACAAGTGGTGAAGACTTTAAAGGAAAAGGGAAGTTAAGTCTTTATTGGGAATCGGGCCTACTTAGAATGATCCTACATTTGTCAAATGGGGCGAGGAAGATTCCATAATCATGTCTTGGTTATGGAATTCGATGTTGCCTGAAGTAAGCAGGACTTGTATGTTTCTAACAACAAGGGAGATTTGGGAAATAGTTCGCCAAACCGATTCCAAGATGCAAGATACAACCTTGATTTATGAAATCAAGACAAAAATAACAACCACCAAACAAGGTACTCTTTCAACCACTGAATACTATAATGTCATGAAAGGACGTTGGCTAGAATTGGACTATTATCAAAATTTTCAAATGAAGTGTAGTAAAGAAGTTACTATGGTATTAAAGTTTGTAGAAAGGGAAAGGATTTTTGAGTTTCTTGCAAGACTTAATGTTGAGTTTGACCAAGTTTGAGTGCAAGTTTTAGGGAAAGAAACTCTACCCTCATTGCAGGGTGTTTTCTCAATAATTTAAGGAGAAAAAAGCCGAAGAGGTGTCATGCTTGAATCACAACTCTTAGAAGGGTGGTTTGCCATGATTTCCACACAAACAAGTGATAAAGGAATCAAGAGGGATGTTGCAAGACAAGGAAGCACAACCGATCATTAAGAATGAGTCAACAAGGTCGTCCAACCATGATGGAGTATGGTGCACCTACTATAAGAAGCCTCATCACACTAAAGAAACTTGTTGGAAACTCCATGGGAAACCCCAAGGAGTAGGCCGAAATGGTGGTTTTAAGGGTGGACAGCAGAGAAGACAGGCTCACTTAACTCATGCAGAAGGTCATCCTTATGAGAATTCCAATTTAAGTAGCTCGGAGACTGAAGGATTCAATAAAGAGGCTGGGAAATCTCCTTAATTCCCTTGAAAAAACAAATGGATCCTGTTCATTTGTACAATCAGACAAGTTTCCTACTTATGCCCTTAGTGCCTCAAACACACTCCACAATGATTCTTGCGTCATAGACTCGGGAGTAACCAATCATATGACATATTCTTCTTAGTCATTTATCACTAATAATCCTTGTCCTAGCAATAAGAAAATCAAAATTGCAGAAGGCTCTTTACCTATTGAAAAAAAAAAAAAAAAAAAAAAATCGCAAAAGGCTCTTTCATTATTGTTGCAGGTCAAGGAACCGTTACTTTATTCCCCCCCTCTTCCACTAAAAAGTGTGTTGCATGTTCCTAAATTGTCTATCAATCTTTTGTCTATTCATCAAGTTACTAAAGATTTGAATTATAAAGTGAATTTCTATCCAACCTACTGTGTTTTTCAAGATCGGGTTACAGAGAGGATGAATGGGCATGCTAAAGAAAAGAATGGACTCTATTTCCTTAAGACAAGGGGTGGAAGTGGCAACCACCCTTCACATTCCTATTTATTAGTGGTCTTAGACCGCTTGAGTGCTCTAACCGCTTAAGTAGTCCCTGCTTTTCGAAAAAATATTTTAAAAACATTTTAAGCTCAAAAATAATATCAAACCTTTTATACCTCAAATAAGCCTTTATATGCAACAAATAAAACCTTTTTAGATGTAACTATGACTTCTCGATTGGACGAACAACAACCCTTGATCTTCAATGAATAGTAAGTCACTATCTAAAAAGACTTCTATGACAAAAAATAAATTGGAATAAAATTGCCAACATATAAACAAGACTCAACGTCCTAACAGTTTTTACTCATTCTAAGATTGTACTTCTATTGTCTTTCTTCAAGCTAATTTTAATTTAAAGCCTAAAGTTCTTCCCAAAGTTAAGAGTCTTCAATTGATTGGTGATTTGTAAAAAGGTTGATACCAATGACTTGTTACATATAAGAACACCCTACTTAGCTTTTGAAATAGATGGAATACAATGGATCATTTATTCCTTCATTGTCTTTGGTGTTTACCTTTGTGGAACAAACATTTTCAAATGGTGGACATTTCTTGGGCTTCCCCAAAAGACCTTAGTGATTTGATGCTCTTTGCCTTCAATGATTTTAAAGGGAGTCCATAATCTGCAATTTATTTAGTTGGAGGAATGTCGAGATTCAAGAATGGGTAGAGGCCCTAGAGTCCTATTGGAAATTGTTTACTTCCTTACATCTATTTGAAGGGTGGTACCTATGGAGTTTAGGGCATTCCAATTGGCATGATTTTGCTAGATTGGAGGAGACAGTAGGGTCCAAGTTGGGGTTTCAAAGGTATAGGAGCCTTCTTTATAGAGCCTAAAACTTAACTTTGATAGGTGTGTTCCCTAGGGACCCAGCATAGATGAAGAGTGGAGTAATCAAGATGGGTTACATAAATAGTGCCTTCTTAAGCATGTTGGTTTAAGGTTTGAGATTGAGGCATAGATTCTAGCCTTATTGGAAAGCTTCTTTGAGTTGAGAGCTTGGGGATCAATAGCTTTCTAGTGAAAGAAAATTTAGCAATTCTCTTTCTTGAATTTTAAGGGAGCATGGTTTCTTAGGGTGATTGAGTCATTTGTTCTACTAGATACCTTAGCCAACCAACCAAGTAGTGGATTGGTTGGCTAAGTAATAATCCTCCCTATTAAAGGTTTTTATTAGGAAATTCCTTCGTATAGCGATTAGCCTTTAAAGCTCATTTGCAAAAAAGAAAAAAGGGAATAAGGAACAAGGAAAACCTAAGTTGACTTAATTAAGGGTACATGGACAATTTTGCAATTTTGAGTTATTTGGAGTCAAATTGAGTAGTAGAATTTAAAAGACCTTTGATGAAATGAAGTTTATCTTGTAAAAGTTTCTATTTTCTTTAACTTCATTATTTGAGAGATGTAGGAGTCTTCAAAAGAGAATTTGTTCGCAATTGGAGATAACTTTGGATAAACTCTAGCTAATTATCCAGTTATTATATTAGAGTATTGATCTGTTTTTTAATTTTCAAATAAAGAAGTAACACCCTAGTTTTTAGCTTTCTGTTTCTTAGGTTCTTGGTTCTTAGGAATATTTTATTTTTCATAATTATCTTCCTAAATAGATTGTCTATATATTTAAGGCTTGCATTCTTCATAAAATAGAATAAAGAGTTGCATTTTTCCTCTTTGATTTCATGGTATTAGAGCCGCAACACATCTGGGCCTGATTCAATCTCATGGAAAAGACTGCCATGGCTAAAGGACATCGCGGAAACGAGTCTTCAGTAGCTACTTCAGGTCCTATATAACAGACGATTCAAACTATGTCTGCTTCCCTGTTATATGGAGGAGACAATACCTCTTTACAATTTCCTGGATGGAAAATGAATGGATAAAATTGATTGCAATGGCCCCAGGCTGTGAAATTGGTGATTAAAGGAAGAGGAAAATTAGGGCACTTGATAGGAGCCACAAAGAATTCATCTGAAGATGATCCAGCCTTTCAAAATTGGGACTTAGAAGATTCCATTGTTATTGCATGGTTGATTAATTCAATGGAGGAGCTCAAGATCGGTCAAATGTACTTTCTACCTACAACAAAGAAAGTGTGGGATGCAGTAAAGAGGACTTATTCAAACCTCAGAAACTCAGCCTAGGTTTTTGAAATCAGGTGCAAATTGAAGGAGACCAAACAAGATAATCATTGTGGGGCTCAATATTACACTGATCTTCAAGCTTTATGGTAAGAGTAAGATTTATTTAGAGGCCGATTGCTGCCTTGAGTGTATTGAAAAATAGAGAAGGTTAATAGAGAAGGAAAGGATGTTTGATTTTTACGCAAGTCTCAACGAGGATCTAGATGAGGTGTGAGGAAGGATTCTTGGAAAGGAACTAGTGTCGCCTCTTGATGAAGTGTTTGCTGAAGTATTGCTTTATTTATTTTATTTTATTTGATAAGTAAGAGAGTGTATATATTAAAAAAAAGGAAACGTCAAAACAAATTCCCAAAGTATACAAGAAGTATACACCGGCCTCCTAAAGGCTCACCCAAAAGGGAGAGGGAGAGAAACATAAAACATCACTTGCCCTCACTTAGAACCAAGCCAATCAATAAAGCTAACAAGAGAAATAGGGTTCATATCCACATACACCCTAGACTAAGACCACAAATTATAAACAAAAGAATTTTTCATCCTTTGGACCGACAGTTCCGCATTATCAAACACTATCATATTCCTTTATTTTCAAATTGTCAAAAAAATACATAACAAGGCTGCCATTCAAGACTTTTTATGAGTTTTACCCACAAAGGACCCATGCCACCCAAGGAGTGTCTGCTTAACCGAAGAGAAGAGGAACCAAGAAACACCAAAGAGAGAAAAAAGCTGCTGCCAAAGAACCCATGTCTTGTAACAGTGAAGAAGAATGTGATCAACAATTTCTTCTTGTTGAATATAATGTATTTATAGTGTATAACCTTTCCTTGTTAATATAGGACACATGTATGGTAGTTAGGACTCTTAGCCTTGTAGGACTCTTAGCCTTGTATATATATATATATTTCTCAATTGTAAGTAGATCATTACATTAATGAGAATCAAGGTCTTTCTTCTTTCTCTCTCTCTCAACATGGTATCAGAGCCAAGAAAGAAAACCTAATTCTTTCCTGTTTCCCGTGTCATCAACTCCGGGAAACCTTCCGGTGACCGTGTTTCATTCCGGTCACCTTCCCCATCTCCCAATACTTTCCGAACATTCGGATCGTCGACAGAAACCACTCACCGCCGGCGAACTTTTCCGGCGACGTATTTTTCCGACACCGACCATACCAGAAGGAGCGCCTGGAGGAGATCTCCAACTTTTGTGAAGGCACCAGCACCAAAAGAGCCTCCACGCGCCGCCCACGCGCAATTTTCCGGCCGGCGGCTGCATCTCACGCACCGGCGCGTGAGCCTTTTCCGGCGACGCGCCTCCTCCTCCAGCTTCGCCTGATGCCGACCAGCCTCCCTACCTCCCTGGTTCTCCCATCCGAGCCCTGCACATACCTCTTTTGGGGATTTTTGTCTCCGTCGGCCCTCCAAACAGTCTTTCCGGCGAAGCTCCGACTACTTTTTCTCCACTCCAATCCCTGCACGTGCCTTGGGAAGTGTTCTTCTACCTTTCTGGTGGTACCACGCCGCGATCTGAGGCCGTCTCCCTTTTTCGGTGGTGCCACGCCGCAATCTGAAGCCGTATTAGGGCTCTCTTCGATCCAAACATACTTCATTCTCCAGATAAGTAGATATGACTACTAAAAATTCCATTTTTTCCGCTGTTATATCTGGCTCTCCTATGATTACTTCGGAGAAATTGGTTGGCAGTGACAATTATCTTTCCTGGTCTGCCTCTGTTGAACTTTGGTTTATGGGTCAAGGATATGAGGATCACTTGATTACACAGGAGGCAGATATCCCTGAGGTTGACCGCGTACAGTGGAGGAAGATAGATGCACAGTTATGTAGTGTATTATGGCAATCGGTTGATCCCAAGATTCTTCTTCATCTTCGAGCCTACAAAACTTGTTTTAAATTTTGGACTCAGGCTAAAGGATTATATACGAATGATATCCAGCGTCTGTATAAGGTGGCTTCTGCTATTGTCCATCTCAGCCAACAGGACTTGGATCTATCTACTTATATTGGCCAGATTGCCTCTCTTAAGGAGGAGTTCTTGACTGTGATGCCTCTTACTCCTGATGTTGGGGCTCAACAAACACAGCTTGACCAGTTCTTCATGGTTCTTACTCTTATTGGCCTCCGTCCGGATCTTGAGCCTGTCCGCGATCAGATTCTTGGTAGTTCATCAATTCCGTCCTTGGATGATGTGTTTGCTCGCCTCCTCCGTATCTCCTCCACTCAGACTTTGCCATCTGATAGTACTTCAGATTCTTCTGTGTTAGTTTCTCAAACTAGCTCTCGAGGAGGCCGCAGTGGTACCCGAGGTAGAGGTCAACATCCTCATTGCACCTATTGCAATAAACTTGGCCACACTCGCGATCGTTGCTATCAGTTATATGGACGACCTCCTCGCACTGCCCATGTGGCCCAGTCCTCTGATTCTCCGCTCCCTCAGCCTCCGAGCTCTTCCGCATCTCAGGCTTCTGTTGCCTCTGTTGCCCAGCCTGGTAATGCCTCTGCCTGCCTTACCCACACATCTTCTCTTGGACCCTGGATTCTAGATTCTGGAGCTTCTGATCACTTATCTGGTAATAAGGATCTTTTCTCCTCTATTATTACTACCTCTGCTTTACCTACTGTTACCTTAGCTAATGGTTCTCAAACTGTGGCTAAAGGTATTGGTTTGGCCCTTCCTCTACCTTCTCTACCTCTCACTTCTGTCCTTTATACTCCTGAATGTCCTTTTAATCTTATTTCCATCAGCAAAATCACTCGTACTCTTAATTGCTCTATTACCTTTTCTGATAAATTTGTGACCTTGCAGGACCGGAGTACGGGGAAGACGATTGGCATAGGACGTGAGTCTCAAGGCCTCTATCACCTCACCTCGGATTCATCTCCTGCAGTTTGCATTTCCACTGATGCTCCTCTCCTCATTCACAATCGTCTGGGCCACCCTAGTCTCTCCAAGTTCCAGAAGATGGTCTCTCGTTTTTCCACTTTATCGTCACTTCCGTGTGAGTCATGTCAGCTTAGGAAACATACTCGTGTCTCGTTCCCAAAGCGTTTGAATAATCGGGCAAAGTCTCCTTTTGAGCTTGTCCACACTGATGTTTGGGGTCCTTGTCGGACTGCGTCTACTTTAAGATTTCAGTATTTTGTCACTTTCATTGATGACTATTCTCGATGTACTTGGTTATTTTTAATGAAAAATCGAGCTGAGTTATTCTCTATTTTCCAGAAATTTTATGCTGAAATCCAAACCCAGTTCAATATTTCTATTCGTGTGTTACGCCAGTGACAATGCCAGGGAATATTTTTCAGCACCATTTACTTCGTTTATGTCTCATCATGGGATTCTTCATCAGTCTTCTTGTGCTCATACTCCTCAACAAAATGGGTAGCTGAACGCAAAGAATCGACATCTTGTTGAGACAGCTCGTACTCTCCTCCGCCACAGTAATGTTCCTTTTCATTTTGGGGGACGCTGTTCTTACCGCTTGTTATTGATTAATCGTATGCCCTCCTCTGTCTTACATGATCAGATTCCTCACTCCCTTCTCTTCCCTGACCAACCACTTTATTTCCTTCCTCCTCGTGTCTTTGGTTGTACTTGCTTTGTTCATATTCTCACTCCTGGACAGGACAAGCTTTTCCGCCAAAGCCATGAAGTGTCTCTTCTTGGGATACTCCAGACTTCAGAAGGGTTATCGTTGTTATTCCCTTGAGACTCATCGATACTTTATCTCCGCTGATGTCACCTTCTTTGAGGACTCACCATCTTTTCCACCACTTCTGAGTCTCTTCCTGTTTCTGAAGTCTTGCCTATTCCCATTGTCTCCCCACCTGATGCTATGCCTCCCTCGACCACTTCAGGTTATCATCGTCGCACTCGTGTCGTTGCTCCTCTCCCTTTTGTTGAGGCACCTGCTGACTCACTTCCTATCCCTTCGGCTTCACCTACCTCGGCTCTGCCTTCTCCTAATGACTTACCCATTGCTGTTCAGAAAGGTACTCGCTCTACTCGTAATCCTCATCCTATTTACAATTTTTTGAGTTATCATCGATTATCTTCACCCTATTCTGCTTTTGTTTCTGCTATATCCTCTGTTCTCTTCCAAAGAGCACCCATGAAGCTCTTTCCCATCCAGGCTGGCGACATGCAATGGTGGATGAAATGCCTGCTCTGCACTCTAATGCACTTGGGATCTTGTTGTTTTACCCTCGGGTAAATCTACCGTTGGCTGTCGTTGGGTCTACGCAGTTAAGGTTGGTCCTGATGGTCAGGTTGATCGCCTTAAGGCCCGCTTAGTTGCTAAAGGCTATACTCAAGTTTATGGTTCTGATTATGGTGACACATTCTCTCCTGTGCCAAGATTGCTTCTGTCCGTCTGCTTCTCTCCATGGCTGCCATGTGTTCTTGGCCTCTTTATCAATTGGATATTAAAAATGCCTTCCTTCATGGTGATCTTGCCGAGGAGTTTATATGGAGCAACCTCCTGGTTTTGTTGCTCAGGGGGAGTCTGGTTTAGTATGCAGTTACGCCGTTCTCTATATGGCTTGAAACAATCTCCTCGAGCATGGTTTGGCCGTTTTAGTTCTGTTGTTCAAGAGTTTGGCATGCTTCGCAGTACAGCAGACCATTCAGTTTTCTATCATCATAACTCTTTGGGACAGTGTATTTATACTGGTTGTTTATGTGGACGACATTGTCATTACAGGCAGTGATCAGGATGGTATTCAGAAACTAAGCAACACCTTTTTACCCACTTTCAGACCAAAGACTTGGGGAAACTCAAGTATTTCTTGGGAATTGAGATAGCTCAATCCAGTTTCTGCTGTGGTCCTTTCCCAAAGGAAGTATGCTTTAGACATCCTGGAAAGAAACCGGTATGTTAGACTGTAAACCGGTTAGACACACTATGGAATCCGAATGTCAAACTTGTACCAGGACAGGGGAGCCTTTAGGAGACCCCGGGAGATATCGACGGCTTGTAGGTAAATTGAACTATCTCACCATTACTCGTCTAGACATTTCTTTTCCTGTGAGTGTTGTTAGTCAATTCCTACAGTCACCATGTGATTAGCCATTGGGATGCTGTAATCCGGATTCTTCGATATATCAAAAGTACACCAGGCCAAGGTGTGTTGTACGAGAATAGAGGTCATACTCAGGTTGTTGGTTACACAGATGCAGATTGGGCTGGCTCACCCACAGATAGACGTTCCACTTCAGGGTACTGTGTTTTTATTGGAGGTAATCTAATATCTTGGAAGAGTAAGAAAACAAGATGTAGTGTCAGATCTAGCGCTGAAGCCGAGTATCGAGCTATGGCTTTGGCAACATGTGAACTCATATGGTTGAGACATCTTCTTCGAGAGTTGAGATTTGGAAAGGATGAACAGATGAAACTCATATGTGATAACCAGGCCGCATTACATATTGCATCCAATCCAGTCTTTCATGAAAGGACCAAACATATTGAAGTTGACTGTCATTTCATTAGAGAGAAGATCGCATCAGGATGTGTTGCTACAAGTTTTGTTAATTCAAATGATCAACTAGCTGACATCTTCACTAAATCTCTCAGAGGTCCTAGGATTAAATATATTTGTAACAAGCTGGTGCATATGACGTATATGCTCCAGCTTGAGGGGGAGTGTTGAATATAATGTATTTATAGTGTATAACCTTTCCTTGTTAATATAGGACACATATATGGTAGGACACATGTATGGTAGTTAGGACTCTTAGCCTTGTAGGACTCTTAGCCTTGTATATATATATATATTTCTCAATTGTAAGTAGATCATTACATTAATGAGAATCAAGGTCTTTCTTCTTTCTCTCTCTCTCAACACTTCTTCAATGTGGCAAAGGAAACATCTATTTGCTAAAGAGAACCCCCTCTCTTAACCTAATCCAAAGTCAGGGCTTTCCCCCAAGTTGTTTCCCACGAGAAAAAAGCCACCTTAGGTGGTGCACAAGATCTCCAAATGATACTCCGCAGGAACAAAGTAGGATCTTCAAGCTCCAAAATAGAGTATAGGGATTTAACCGAAAATTTCCCACATCTCAAAGGCATCCAAAGCATCCTATCTTCCTCATCCCTATAAACCCTCTTTGCTTGAATCTTCAACAAAAAGCATTCCACTCTTTCCACCTCCCAATCGTTAAACGACCTAGAGAAGCAAATAGCCCACCCACCCCTTTCGCCTTCAAAGTTCCAAACATCTACTACCCACACATCCTTGGAAGTGGCTAAGGCAACTAAGGAAGGGAAAGTAAACACAAAGTGGCTCATCTTCACACCACTTGTCCTCCTAGAATTTTACCCTCTGACCATTTCCCATAGAGAAGAATATTCTGCTACTCAAAAGATCCCACTTCTTTCTTATGATTTTCCAAAGGCCAACACCATACCTATCTCCCACCTCCTAGGAACACCACCCCCCATCATCCTCACTAAACTTCTGGATGATGACTTGCTTCCAAAGAGCCCTACTTTCATTGGTAAAGCGCTAACTCCACTTAAACAGAAAAGCTTTGTTCATTGTTGAATGACACAACCAAACCCCCCTTCCTTCTCTCCGAGCAGACTGATTTCCATCTAACTAAATGGGGTTTCTGCACAAGAGCCCCACCACCCCAAAGAAAATCCCTCTGAATCTTCTGCAGTCTCAATCTAACCTGCCTTAGCATGCAAAAAAGAGACAAAAAATAAATAAGCATGCTAGAGAGAGTACTTTGAATCAAAGTGAGTCTCCCTCCTTTTGAGATGTATTATCTTTTCCTCATGGCTAACCTTTTGCAAAACCCCTCTTCCACTCCATCCCAAACTGCCATAGATTTAAAAGTGGCCCCTAAAGGAAGACCTAAGTAAAAAGAGGGAAGACCGCCCATCTTGCAAGCCAACTCCAAAACTAAGTCTTCTACATTGTTCACCTTCCCCACAAGGATTAACTCACTTTTGTCTAAGTTAATTCTCAACCCAGAAATTGCCTCGAACCACATAAGCAACCAACTCAGGTAAGCCATTTGGTCCTATGATACCTCATAGAACATGAGAGGGAGATCTGAATCCCATTCCATAAGTGGGATGCCTCACATATGCAACTACATTGTCATCAGCAAGCAATAAGTGGGAGATTTGAATCTCATTCCCTCTCCTACCCTTCACCCACCACTCGGAAAGGTAGCCACCATTCATCGCCCTCTTCAAAAGAAAACCTCCATAGCAATCACAAATAAATAAGGGAAGAAAGGATCCCCCTGTCTCAACCCCCTAGTACTATGGAAAAAACCAAATGGAGTTTCATTAACAAAAACCAAAAAATCCACTAAACCCACTTCTCCCCAAAGCCCATTTTCCTTAACACCACCAACAAGAACTTCCAATTTAGATAATCTTATGCCTTCTCGATGTCAAGCTTACAAAGAACACCACATTCACCACATTTTAGGCTTAAATCAACAGCCTCATTAGGCAATCAAAGCTGCATCCAAAATTTGTCTACCTCCTATAAAGGCATTTTGGGACTCAGAGGTCACTTTGCCCAATACCTTCTTAAATCTATTGGCTAAAACTTTAGCCAAAAGCTTATAGAGGTTGTCCACTAGGCTAATTGACCTAAAATCCCTAAAGTCTTTGGCACCACCTTTCTTTGGAATTAGAACCAAAAAAGTAGCATTCAAGGCCTTGACAAATATTTCACCTCATGGAAATCACTGAAAAAACCCATCACCTCTTTTTTCACAAACTTCCAACTAAAAAGCCAAAATGTCAGTGTGCCCATCTGGACTTGGTGCTTTCTCCTTTCCTAGGTTTGAGAGAGCAGCAAACACCTCTTCTGAAAATGGTAGCTCCAGCCTTGTAGCCTCACAACCTCCTAGTATCTCAAAAGACAAGCCTCCGATGTCGGGTCTCCAATCCCCTTCTTTGATCAAAAGATTCTCGAAAGCCCCAACTACACTGTCTCTAATTTCATTCTCCTCCATGAGCCATCTTCCATTCACTTTAACCTTGGCTAACCAGTTTCTCCTTCTATGGGCATTCCCCATCTTATGGAAAAAACCAGTGTTACTGTCTCCCTTCTTGAACCACACTTCTCTTAATTTCTACCACCAAGAAATTTCCTCCCTAAGAACCCATTTTTTATACTCCTCCCTTGCCACATTTCTGGCTTTAACTTCTTCCAGAGATAGGGCAGTAAACCTCTCTGTCACATCCCAAAAAGCCACTTGGTTGATGGTCACTCCCTTTTTAGCTTCAATAACACAAAACACTTCTTTATTCTAGACTTTTAGCATTGCTTTTCAAGCTTTTAGTTTAGTAGCCAAAACAAAACTATAAAGCCAATAACATCAAAGCCCTCCTCCTCTAGCCACATATTCTCGAATCTGAACAAAGAAGGTCCCTTCCTCAAGCCTCCCCCATCTAGAAGAATGGGAAAGTGGTCAAATATGGGTCTAGGTAAAACACACTGAAAGGCTCCATTGAAGAGAAAACCTCCCAAATCCCTACCCAACCCCTTGCCACTCAGCCAGGCCTCAGGGACTATCTAATGATCCTTTTTGAACATCAAGTTCTTCCCACTGTTAAAATCTCCAACAAAAGGATAAGGCTATTAGCTTTAAGAGATAATATGGTAAGGACGTTGAAGGTCTTTGTGGAGAGGAAAACCTTTTTGGTTAGGTTGGAAGGTGAGCACGGAGGAAATTGGTGCTCAATTACAGAGCACAGTAGAGGCTTTGTTTTTGTCTTAGGTTTTGAAAAGGATGCAGTCGGGTGGATGATCGAACATTTGACGAAAGCCATCGGAATGAAGAGTCGCTTGGGGTTCAACAGAAAGTTCAGGGAAAAATTTTGTGTTCATTTGATGGAAGTTGGCTTCAACAACCACGGAAGGTTTATAAGGATCTCAGAGTTCGCTACCAATAGAAAATCTTCTTTTCTGGTTATTCTTGTGGGCGAGAAGAGCAGAGGATGGGAGAATCTTAAAAGCGCGTTGTCTTCATTGCTGGTGGTCCCCCCTTTGAATGTAGTTGAAAAATGAAGACAATACAAAGGGGAAAGGTTTATCCACAATCACATGGGTCCTCTGTACCGGTCTTTCGTGAATATAGTCAGTGGTGAAGGACCAAGAGAAGGTGGTTTTGTTCCTGTCGAGAGGTGGGCACGAGCCATGGTGTGTGAATGCAATGCTGATAGCGTTAAATGGGTTGAGGTTGGCCGAGCGGTAGCGAGAAGCTTAGGGAAGAAAGAAGTAGCAACAGTTGTACCAATCTCAGGTGAAAAAGGAGTATTTTTTGTTGAAACAGGAAGCTCTCTTTCTTTAGGATTTAAGGAATCTTAGGGTCGAGGGAAGGAATATAGTCCAGTTGAGAAGGTGGTCGCCGAAGGAAAATTCGGAAATAGAGAGGAAGTTCAGAGGAGGCTAGATCGAATTACAGGGGTTGCCATTTCATCTATGGTCTGAGGTAGACCTGAAGAAAATTGTGGAGCAGTGGGGGACGGTGACTGAAATAGATTGGTGAACGTTGAAATTGTTTGATCTTAGCAAGGCGAGGGTAAGAATTGCAATGAAGGATAGGTCAGTCCTTCCATCTTTGATCGAGGTGACAGACGGGGATTGGGTGTTTACAATTTTTGTCGTAGTGGTAGGAGATGAAAACGTTCGGAGAGGCAGCGTAATGGGTGAGTCGACTTGGGAGGCTTTTGCATCTCACTCGGGGATGGGTGGAGGAAGGCGGGGGGAGAGAGTCAGATCAACGACTGGGGGAAGATGCCGTGTTGGGGAAGATGGCAGAATGAGAAAGGGAGGAGAAAGGGGTATGGCTGTTGTTTTTCCAATGGGGACACGTGGTAAGAGAGGTCAGGATGTGGGGAACAATTGGTTCCTACCCCCATCGATGCCCAGTTTGAATTAAAAAAAAAATGGACGATGGGCCAGTTGGGACTAAGGAGGAGGGAGGAGTTAGGGTCGGTGGGGATGAGGTCTACGCTGATGAGGGCTGTCGGGCCTATGAGAGGAAGGGCCAGTCTTTGTCTAAGCTTGGTCCAATAATTGCAAAAGTGGGTTGTAACATAAAAGGCCCATAGGGTTGGGCCTAAGCTTAGGAGGAAAGAAGCCAGATGAGACAGAGGTTTCGTTACGAAGGGAAGAAGATTCTTCTGCAGTGGGAAAGGGGAAAGCAACATTTGTATTTCCTGAGGTTCAGTCGAGTATCTCCGCAAAGAAGGAAGTGAAGTTTGGTTCAAAGAAGCTGTGGACTACCCTTTTACCTCCAAGCTCTGATCGCCGACAAGGTCTTCGGTGTCGCAGCGAGCCTCTATTGCACAGGAAAAATCTGGCAAACAGCGAAGAGTTTCCAAAGGAAGAGGCTTTCAGGGCCGGATCTCAAGCGAAACGAGGATCTAGTGCGAGTCCTCTCATTTCTGGTCAATCACCAAGGTTTCATAAGAGATGTTTGGGGGAAGGGGCTTCGTTGTCAAGAGATGAAGTGGCTATGAGCAAACTTTCCTTTGACGAAGACAAAGAAGGATTTTTGGGCTGAGTGGGGTCCGACCTTCGTGGCTCAGTAGTCACGGTTTTGCCCTCTATGCCAGAAATCAAAGGTAAAGGGCTTAACTTTAAGGGGAACTATGGATTATTGGTAGCGGAAAATTTGGAGGTAATCTCATCTTCACCTACTCAGTCACCCTCGTCTTCTCTACCCCCTTCTTGTGATTTGGCTTCTTCTTTTCTGAGTCCTTTTGTTCCCAATCTTCCCAGTTCAGCTTTTTAGTCTTAGTTTCCTATGAAAAATCGAGTAACCTCTGAATTTTTTTCCAAAAAAGACGACGTTGGTACTGTAGGTCAAATTTCTGTTGGCATCCCTAATCTTGTAGTGGAGGAGATCCAGCCTGCGTATCCATACCAGATGACCGAGAGTGTTAACCCAATTTTGTCTAAACCCATTTTGCCTAATAAGGTCTCCAACCTAGTTACAGTTAGTCAGGGTGTTACTGCGGGCTTCCCATCGGATGAGTTCCAAATAAAAGGCTTGTCCCCCAAGAAAATGGCTAAAGTGCGTGAGGTTTTAAAATCTCTAGATATTAAGGTATATTCTAGGAGGAAGAGCAAATGCTCCACAGGTTTGTGAGACTTGTTGGAACTAGATTGGAGGATTAGGGTTTGTGAGTTTTTTCCATGAAGATAATTAGTTGGAATACCAGAGGTTTGGGTTCAAGGAAAAAGCAAAGGATGGTCAAAGATTTTTTGAGGTCAGAAAAGTCGGATGTTGTGATGATTCAAGAAACAAAAAAGGCGGAGTGTGACAGAAGGTTGGTGGGTAGTGTTTGGACAATCAGAAATAAGGATTGGGCAGCCCTTCCGGCGTGCGGGGCTTCGAGGGGGATTTTGATTATTTGGGACTCTAAAAAACTGCATAATGAGGAGGTGGTAATAGGTTCCTTTTCGGTCTTAGTCAAGTTCGTATTGGATGGATGTGGACCGTTATGGTTATCTACAGTTTATGGCCCAAACAGCACAGTACTTAGGAAGGATTTCTGGGTGGAGCTTTCAGACATTTTTGGACTTTCTTTCCCATTTTGGTGTGTAGGCGGCAATTTCAATGTCATAAGGAGAAGTTTAAAAAAATTGGGAGGTTCTAGTTTAACCCCAAGCATGAAGGACTTTGATGATTTTATAAGAGAATGTGAATTGATAGATCCACCTTTGCGGAGCTCACCATTCACTTGGTCAAACATGCAAGAGTCTCCCGTATGCAAGAGATTAGATCGATTTCTTTACTCAAATGAGTGGGAACAATTATTTCCTCAAAGCCTTCAAGAAGTTTTTCCTAGATGGACATCGGATCATTGGCCGATAGTCTTGGAAACCAATCCGTTCCAGTAGGGCCCAACACTTTTTAGGTTTGAGAATATGTGGTTGCAACATCCTAGTTTTAAGGAGAGCTTTAGAAGTTGGTCGAGAGATTTTCAAGGAAATGGGTGGAAAGGTCACAAGTTCATGAGGAAATTACAATTTGTTAAGGCCAAATTGAAAGAGTGGAATAAGGCTTCTTTTGGAGAGCTAAACGAAAGAGAAAAAAGTATCATGTTCGAATTAGCTAACTTTGATACCATGGAGCAAGAAAGGGGTCTCACCTCTAAACTTTAAGTTCAGAGAGCTTTAAGAAAAAGGGAGTTAAAGGAATTGATATTGAGGGAAGAAATCATTGGAGACAAAAAGCTAGGGTGAAATGAGTTAAGGGGATTGTAACTCAAAAGTTTTATCATAAAGTGGCTAATGGTAGGCGAAATAGGAAATATATCAAGGTGTTGGAGAATGAAAGAGGGCCTAGTGTTGAATAATTTAGAGAGCATCAAAGAGGAGATCTTAAGGTATTTTGAAAAGCTCTACTCGAGCCCTTTTGGAGAGTTGAAGGCTTAGATTGATCTCCTATATCTAGAGAGAGTGCGTTTAGGTTGGACTCCCCTTTTACTAAAGAAGAGATTTCTAAGGCCATTTTTCAGTTGGATAGGGATAAGGCACCGGGGCCTGATGGCTTTACCATTGCAGTGTTTCAAGATTGTTGGGATGTGATCAAGGAGGATCTAGTGAGAATGTTTGCAGAGTTTCACAGGAACGGGATTATCAATCAAAGCACTAATGCTTCCTTCATAGTTCTGTTACCCAAAAAAAGCATGTCAAAGAAAATCTCAAACTATAGACCTATTAGCTTGATCACTAGTTTTTACAAGATAATAACCAAAGTGCTATCAGGGCGTCTAAGAGGGGTACTTCACGAAACTATCCATTCTACGCAAGGCGCTTTTGTTCAAGGGAGACAAATTTTGAATGCAGTTCTCATAGCCAATGAGATAGTGGATGAGAAAAGATGATCAGGAGAGGAAGGAGTTGTCTTCAAAATTCACTTTGAAAAGGCTTACGACCATGTGAGTAGGGATTTTTTGGATTATGTGTTGGAGAAGAAGGGGTTTAGTCCTAGATGGAGGAAACGGATGAGAGGCTGTTTGTCCACGGTATCTTTTGTAGTCCTAGTGAATGGAAACGCTAAAGGGTGGGTCAAGGCATCTAGAGGTTTAAGACAAGGAGACCCTTTATCCCATTTTTTGTTCACTTTAGTCGCAGATGTATTGAGCAGGATGTTATTAAGAGCAGAAGAAAGAAATGTCATGGAGGGTTTCAGGGTGGGTAGGAACAGAACAAGGGTGTCCCATTTGCAATTTGTAGATGATACCATTTTCTTTTCTAACACTCGAGAGGAGGATATGCTGACCCTTAAGAGTGTTTTGCTAGTGTTTGGGCATATTTCTGGGTTAAAGGTTAACCTTGACAAAAGTAATATTTATGGCATTAATCTTAAACAAAATCATCTTTCTAGGTTGGCCAAGTTGCTTGATTGCAAGGCTTCTGGTTGGCCTATACTTTACTTGGGTCTTCCTCTGGGAGGGAATCCCAAGGCTCGTGGCTTTTGGGATCTAGTGATTGAGAGGATCTCGAGAAGATTAGATGGGTGGCAAAAGACGTATTTATCTTTTGGAGGCAGGATAACTCTCATTCGATCTTGCCTCACCCATATGCCTTGTTACTTCCTCTCCTTGTTTAAGATTCCCGCCTTAGTGGCAGCAAAAATTGAGAGATTGCAAAGAGATTTTTTATGGTCAAGGGTTGGGGAAGGCAAAAGAGATCATCTGGTTAGCTGGAATGTAGTGTGTAATCCGAAGGCAAAAGAGGGATTGGGATTTGGGAAAATTTCTATAAGGAATTTCGGTCTCTTAGGGAAATGGTTGTGGAGGTACCTTAAGGAGGGTTCAGCTCTGTGGCATCAGGTTATTTTAAGCATTTATGGATCACACTCTAATGGTTGGGATGCCAACACTACAGTCAGATGGTCACATCGTTGTCCTTGGAAGGCTATTGCACAAGTCTCCCAAGAGTTTTCCAAGTTTACTCGGTTTGTGGTAGGAGATGGGGAAAGAATTTGGTTCTGGGAAGACTTGTGGTGGGGGGACCAACCTTTGGGAGTCCAATATCCAAAACTATTTAGAGTAGTCATGGATAAAAATATTCATATTTCTTCAATTTTCGGCTCTACTCGCTCCTTCTCTTGGAACTCTAACTTTCATCGTAACCTTTTCGATTTTGAGATAAAAGATTTAGAAGGCCTCATGCGGTCTCTTGATTATCTACATTTATCACCTTCGGTTTCAGATATGAGATCCTGGTCTTTATCTCCTTCAAGACTTTTTACAGTCAAATCTTTCTTTCTTGCCTTATCCCAATTTTCTGGTTTTCCTCTAGTTTTCCTTACTAAGTTTGTTTGGAATTCTTAAGTCCCTTTCAAAGTCAAGTCCTTTGTCCGGTTAGTGGCACACAAGAAAGTAAATACTAATGACTTGCTACAGTCGAGAAGACCCTACAAAGCACTTAGTCCTGACATTTGTAAGTTGTGCATGAAGTATGGAGATTCAGTAGATCATCTTTTTCTCCATTGCTCTTTGACAATGGGATTGTGGCACAGATTATTTCAGTTAGCCAAGACGGATTGGGTCCTCCCGAGGAGCATCTCTGACATGCTGTCTACCAATTTTAACAGTTTTGGATTTTCTAAGAGAGGGATTGTTTTATGGCAAGCTGCGGGAAAGAAATGCAAGGATTTTTTAGGATAAAGTAAGGAATTTAGAGAACCTTTGGGATTCTATTCATTTCCTTGCTTCTCTTTGGGCTTTTTGTTCCAAGGTTTTTAGGGGGATTCCCCTTAACGTATTACAACTTGATTGGTTAGCGGTGTGTAATTCCAATGGGTTGGTCTAACCTAGAGAGTTTGCTTGTTTTTACTTTGTATTTTCTTGTATTTGATTCCTTGTAGTTTTGTTTTTCTTTGGTGGGAGGATTCCTCATCTTTCTCTTATACTTCCTTTTTATCAATATATCCCTTTGTCGTTTCCTATTAAAAAAAAAAAAAAGAGCTTATTCTAATCTTCAAACAACAAAAATCAATCAAGTCTAGACTGAGACTGGTTATTTAACCCACCACTCTAGGTGAAGGCCCCCCCTTACAAGGAGATATCTTTCAACTTTAGATCCTCTATAACCTTCAAAAATCTCCTCATGATTGATGAAAGACCACCTCCCCAACTGCGCTCCCTAGGAAACCTTATCACATTGAAATCACCTCTGATACACCAAGGATCAGTTCATAACCCCCTAATTGCCCCAAGCTCCTCCCATAAACATTCTCTATTCCTCCTACACATTGGGCCATACACCCCAGTAAAAATCCACAAACCTCCATCCTCACAACTTTTAAAAATTTATCAAATTGCCAAACATACTTGAGTTCCTTTCCTCCCACAACCATATAAATCATTGAGGCCTTTTTCCATTATCCATAGTGATATTTAGGGACCGTTTAGGGTAACTAATATTTTAGGTAGTAAATGGTTCATAACTTTTATTGATGACCACATAAGGTTTGTGTTGAATATACCTTCTAAAAGAAAAATCTAAAACTTGAAAAATATTTCAAACCTTTCATTCAATGATTAAAACCCAATTTCAAGCACAAATCCAAGTCCTTAGGATTGACAATGGTCAAGAATATTTCCATTCTATTTTGGGAGGTTACCTAGAACAAAATGGCATGATTCACCAAAGTTCTTGTGTCAATACACCTCAACAAAATGGAAGGCTATTGCTCAAGTTTTTACAGGAATTTTCCCCTTTTGTCCGCCTAGTGGTGGGCAATGGGGAGAGAATTCGGTTCTGGGAAGATCTTTGGTGGGGTAACCAAACTTTGTGTTCTCAATTTGCTGATCTTTACAGAGTTATTTATGTGAAAAGCCTCACTATCTCAAATGTCCTTGGCAAATCCTCACCACTGTCTTGGAATTTTAACTTTCGCCGCAATCTAACGGATTCAGAAATTGATCTCCTTCAGAGATTAATGTCCTCCCTTAGTTTTGTGCTTTTCTCTCCTTCATCAGATTCAAGAGCGTGGTCTTTGTCTTCGTCAGGTTTGTTTTCAGTGAAATCTTTTTTCTTGGCCTTGTCAAAAGTCTCAAATCCTTTAATGTTTCTTCCGGCCAAATTTTTATGGAGCTCAAAAGTCCCTTCAAAGGTTAAGGCCCTTGCTTGGTTAGTAGCACATGGGAAGGTAAACACTAATGACAAGTTGCAATTGAGAAGACCCTACAAAGCCTTCTGTCCTCAATGGTGTATTCTTTGCAAAAGAAATGGAGAGTCGATTGACCACCTTTTCCTTCATTGTCCCGTTACCATTGGACTTTGGCACAGGTTGTTCAATCTAGTAGGGTTGGTTTGGGTCCCTCCAAGGAGCCTTGAGGACATGTTGGTTATTACTTTTAATGGCTTGGGGAACTCATTAAGAGGCAAGACACTTTGGCAAATTGCTTGCCTTACTTTGATTTGGATGGTGTGGCAAGAGAGAAACAATAGGATCTTTGAGGATAAAGGGAGAACGGAAGAGATGGTATGAGATTTGATCAAGTTTTATTCTTCTCTATGGGCTTCTTGTACTGAAGCTTTTAGAGGAGTTCCTCTAAACATTCTACAACTCAATTGGATTGAGGTTTGCGTTTCAAAAGTTTGAAGATTGATGGGGTTTCTCTTTGTTTTTAGAGTTCTACTGTTAGGAGTTTTATCCTTTGTTCTATTTGTGTAGGAAGGACCTCTCATCCTTCCCTTGGTTTTTTCTCTTTCTCTTGTCTCTTTTATCTCTCCTTGTATTTGTTCTTATATTAATATAATCTTCTTCATTTCTGATAAATAAAAAAAAAAAAAAAATACACCTCAACAAAATGGCCTTGCCAAGAGAAAAAACCGGCACCTCTTAGAAGTTGTCGGAGCCCTTATGTTTACCATGAGTGTACCCAAATACCTATAGGGAGAAGCTATCCTCACGACATGCTATCTAATTAACCGACTCCCGAGTCATGTCCTTCAGTATCATACATCTATGTCTATCTTCATTAAGTCTTATCCCATGTTTTGATCACTCAATTCCTTACCCTTAATACCGTTTGGTTGTTTGGCCTTCGTTCATGTCCAATACCAAAACAGAAGCAAACTCAATCCATAAGCCATTAAGTGCATGTTCTTAGGATACTCTTGTAACGACTTGCACTCAATCGTATAGATATTGTTCGCTCTGGACTAAAGGGGCCCTCACAGCTTTAAAACGTCTCTACATGGTTAAGAGGAGTAGACACAACCAATGTGAGATATTAGAAACTTTGTTGTGTCTGGTGATACTTATATAATATCATAAACTTTCTCCTTTATCCAATGTGAAATATCATAAACACCCACTCATGTAGACGCAACGGCTTTGTTATGTCCCACAAGATTGTGAGATCAAACAAATAAACATCCCCTATAAGGCCAAACAAACCCCCACACCGAGGTCGAAGATTGACTTTGATGTCATTTGTAATAATCCGCACCCAACCGTGTAGATATTGTCCGCTCTGGACCCAAAGGGCCCTCACGACTTTAAAACACGTCTACTTGGTTAAAAGGAACTCATACTAGTATAGCATTAAGAACTTTCTCTCCTATCTGATGTAGGACATCACAAACATCCCCAACCCCCTCCCATACAAACACAATATCCTCATTGTGTCTGGGTGTTTGTGTGTTTGACCTCGCAATCCCATGGGACATAACGAGGATGTTATGTTTGCATTTGGGGGGGAGGGGGAGAAGGTGGGGTATTTGTGATATCCCACATCGGATAAGGGAGAAAGTTTTTGACACTATACAAGTATGGGTTGTTAGGTTCTTCTTAACCATGTAAACGCGTTTTAAAGCCGTGAGAGCTCCTTTGGGCCCAGAGCAGACAATATTTACATGGTTGGGTACTAGTCATTACAAATGGTATTAAAAATGATCCCTGATCCCGATGTGAGAGTTTGTTTGGATCCGTGAGGGTGTGTGTTTGTTTCATACCATGGGGGGTGTTTGTCTATTTGACTCCACAATCTTGTGGGACACGAGGATGTTGGGTTTGTATGGGGGGGATATGTTTGTGATGTCCCACATCGAGTAGGGGAGAAAGTTTTTGACACTATATAAGTATGAGTCTCTCTTAACTATGTGATGAGTTTTAAAGTTGTGATGCGTTTTAAAGCAATGAGGGTTCCTTAGGGTCTAGAGCAGATAATATTTACATGGTTAGATGCAGGTTGTTACAACTCTCCAACCCAAAATGGATACAAGTGTTTTTCTTCAACCATAAAGAAATTTTCTCTCCAAAAATGTCACTTTTTTCAAGTCACAACCGTACTTTTCTACGAACACTCTTTTTTTTTTTTTTATAGGAAACTATGCGTGAATATATTGATAGAAAAAGAAGTACAAAAGGAGGATGAGGAATCCTCCCGCCAAAAGTAAAACTAAACAACACGAAAAAATAACAATACACTAGGTCGTCCCATTAGAACTATTGGATCTACACACTGCTAGCCAATCAAGTTGTAATATGTTAAGGGGGGTGCCCTTAAAACCCGCTGAACAAAAAGCCTAAAAGGACGCAAGGAAATAATGGAATCCCAAAGATTCTCTGAATTCCTAGCTTTGTACTCAAATATCCTAGCATTTCTTTCCCGCCACACAACCCAGATTAATGCTATACACGCATTTTGCCACAAAATTACCCCTCTCTTGGACTTGCCAAAACCTTTATAATTGATGAACATCATGTCTGAAATGCTTTTCGGAGGTACCCAATCCATCTTGGCTAGCTGAAAAAGTCTGTGTCACAACCCCAACGTCACTGAACAATGGAGGAAAAGATGATTTGCTGATTCTCCTTGCTCCATACACAACTTACATATGTCAGGGCTAAGAGCTTTGTGGGGTCTCCTCAATTGTAGCAAGTCATTGGTATTTACCTTCTTGTGTGCCACAAGCCAGACAAAGGCCTTAACTTTGAAAGGGACTTGAGATTTCCATACAAACTTAGTGGGGAAAAATGGAGATGAATCAGGCATTTGGGACAAGGTTGTAAAGAAAGACTTGACTGTAAACAATCCTGAAGACAATAAGGACCAAGATCTCGCGTTTGAAGCGGAAGTGGATAAGTTCATACAATCTAGAGAGTGCATGAGGTGTTCTAGATCTTCTATCTCAGAATCGGTTAGATTACGACGGAAATTAAAGTTCCATGAGAAAGGGTGAGTCGAACTGAGAATTGAAGATATAAGAATATTTTATCCATTACTACTCGATATAGTATTGGATATTGGTCTTTAGAGATTTGGTCCCCCCACCACAAATCTTCCCAAAAGCGAATTCTTTCCCCATCTCCTACGATAAACTGAGTATACTTGGAAAAATCCTGAAAGACTTGTGCAATGGCCTTCCAAGGATAGTGGTGTGACCATCTGACTACAGTATTGGCATCCCAACCATTTGAGTGTGTCCCGTATATGCTAAGAATGACCTGATGCCATAGAGTTGTACTCTCCCTAGGAAACCTCCACAACCATTTCCCTAAAAGAGCGTGATTCCTTAAAGGTATCTTCCCAACCCTAAACCCCCTTTTACCCTCGGCTTGCACACTGCATCCCACCTAACAAGATGATCTCTTTTGCCTTCCCCAACCCCTAACCAAAGAAAGTCCCTTTGCATCCTCTTGACTTTTGCAGCCATTGAAGCTGGAATCTTAAACAAAGAAAGGAAGTAGCTAGGGATATGGGAAAGGCAAGAGTGTAGGAGAGTTATCCTACCACCTAAAGATAAGTAAGCCTTTTGCCATCCATCTAATCTCCTAGAGATTCTCTCAATCACTAGATCCCAAAATCCACAAGCAGTTGGATTCCCTCCCAAAGGAAGACCCAGATAAAGTATAGGCCAATCTGAAGCCTTGCAGTCAAGCATCAAGGCTAACCTAGAGAAATGATTCAGATCAAGGTTGATGCCAAAAAGATTACTCTTATCAAGATTGACCTTAAGCCCAGAGATTTGACCAAACACTAACAATAAACTCTTAAGAGTTTGCAGTTCTTCCTCACTAGAGTTAGCAAAGAGGATGGTATCATCTGCGAATTGCAGATAGGACACCCTACATCTATTTCTACCTACCCTGAAGCCCTCCAGCAAACTTCTTTCCTCAGCTTTCAACAACATTCTACTCAACACATCTGCAACAATAGTGAACAGGAAAGGGGATAAAGGGTCACCTTGTCTTTAACCTCTAGATGCCTTGACCCACCCTTTAGCATTACCATTCACTAGAATAGCATAAGAGACCGACGACAGACAACCTCTCATCCAACTCCTCCATTTAGAACTAAATCCCTTCTTCTCCAACACGTAATCCAAAAAGTCTCATTTCACATGGTCATAAGCCTTTTCAAAGTCTATCTTGAATACAACTCCCTCCTCCCCTAATCGCCTTTTCTCATCCACAATCTCATTGGCCATAAGAACTGCATCCAAAATTTGTCTCCCTTGAGCAAAAGCACCTTGAGTGGAGTGGATGGTCTCGTGTAGTACTCCTCTTAGATGCCCTGACAAGACTTTTGCTATTACCTTATATAGACAAGCGATTAGACTGATAGGTTTAAAATCCGAAATCTTCTTTGACTGACTCTTTTTGGGCAAAAGGACTATGAAGGAGGCATTGGTGTTTTGATTAATAATCCCACTATTGTGAAACTCTACAAACACCCTCACTAAGTCTTCTTTGATCACATCCCAACAATCCTGCAACACTACTATGGTGAAACCATCAAGCCCTGGCGCCTTATCTCTATCTAACTGAAAGATGGCATTAAAGATCTCTTCTTCAGCGAAAGGGGAATCCAGCCTAGAAGCACTCTCTTCTGATATAGGGGACCAATCAATACCTTCTACTCTCCATGACTCACTAGGAGGACTCGAGTAGAGCTTTTTGAAATAAAGTAATATCTCCTCTGTGATGCTCTCGGAATTATCCAACACCAAACCTCTTTCATTCTCCAAGAATTTGATGAAATTCATGTTTCGTATCCCATTAGCCACTTTGTGAAACAGCTTTGAGTTACAATCCCCGTCCTTAACCCATTTTACCTTAGCTTTTTGTCTCCAATGAATTTCTTCTCTCAAAATTAATTCCTCTAGCTCCCCTTTTCCTACAACTCTTTGAGCTACAAGATCAGAAGAGAGAGCCCATTCTTGTTCAATGGCATCAATATTAGTTATTTCATCCAAGATGGTTTTTTTCCTTTCCTTAAGCATTTCAAAAGTATTCTTATTCCAATCTTTCAATTTTGCCTTAACAAATTGTAACTTCCTCATGAACTTGTGACCTTCCCAACCATTTCCTACAAATTCTCTCTACCAACTGCTAAAGCACTCTTTGAAACTATGATGTTGCAACCACATATTCTCAAACCTAAAAGGTGTTGGGCCCCACTTTTCTACGAACACTCTTCAAGGGGGGAATCTTAAGAGTGAAGAGTGTTTCTGGGAAACAAACACAATCTATTAGTGTCCCATCCCTCCTTGAGCAACCTGAGTATAGAAATTTGCCTAAATCCAAATCCAAATCCATAGACCTACCCAATTCCACTCATCTCAATCTAGTTGAGCTTGTTATGCCACCAGCTCAACACATTTCAAAAACATGGGAAGCTTTGGAGAGACAAGAACTCCATGTCTATAGTAGAAGGATTAAACCTCAAAGGAAACTGCCTATTGTGGAACCACACTGTTAAGAGCCTAAACTGAATGTGATAGCTTTGCAAAATGATCCAAGTACTTTTAAATTCTACCCAGAAAAATCCAAGTCAAGTTGTCTTTGAAAATCTAGATTTGCCTATAACCCTTTGGAAAGGTGTAAGATCCTACCCCATGAACCCCATATCCCACTTTGTGTCGTATAAAGGTTTGTCTTCTTCCTGAATCTTTACTACTAACATTTCTTGTATTGAGATTCTGAGGTCTATACGGGGGGCTCTAACTATCCAAGAGTGGAAAAATTCAGTATTGGAGGAAATGAAGGCGTTAAAAAAAAATAATACCTGGGAACTTGTTCAATTGCCAAAGGGGAAAACTATAGTGGATTGTAAATGGGTGTTCACTATCAAATATAAATCAAATGGGATAGTTGAGAGGTATAAAGCACGTTTGGTTGCTAAAGGTTTCATTTAGAGGAATGAGCTAGATTATCAAGAGGCATTTACACCTATTGCTAAATTAAACACCATACGAGTCCTCTTGCCATTAGCAACCAACATAGATTGGCCTCTTCAATAGTTGGATGTCAAGAATGCATTCCTAAACGGAGAACTAGATGAGGAAGCTTATATGGACTTGCCACCAGGATTTGAAGACAATGGAAGAAATAATCTTGTTTGTAAGTTGAAACGGTCCCTCTATGGCTTGAAACAATCTCCCAGGGTCTGGTTCAAAAGATTCACTAGAACTGTAAAAGGTCACGATTTTACACAAGGGCAAATTGATCATACCCTATTGTTTAAGCACTCGTCAAATGGTAAGATTAGCATCCTTATAGCGTATGTTGATGATATAATTCTCACATGGAATGATCTTGAGGAAATGGAAAGGCTCCAAGGCGTCATGGCTAGAGAATTTGAAATTAAGGATCTTGAAGCCTTAAGGTACTTTCTTGGCATGGAAGTGGCAAGGACTAGAAAGGGTATTGTGGTCTCTCAAAAAAAGTATACTCTTGATTTATTGAAGGAAACAAGAATGCTCGGTTGCAAACCTGTTGATACACCAATGGATCAAAATAAGGAAAATAAAACCGGGACTTCTGTGGATAAAGGCAGATATCAAAGACTAGTAGGTAAGCTTATTTATCTCTCACCCACTCGACTAGATATTGACTTTGCAATAAGTATGGTAGGTCAATACATGCACGCCTCTTGTGAAGAACATCTAGAAGCGGTGTTTCAAATCCTGAGATATCTCAAAATAACACCTAGAAAGGGACTTTTCTTAAGGAAATCATAAGAGAGAACATTGGAAGCCTTTACTAACGCAGTTAGGCAGGATCAATAGAAAATAGGTGATCAACTCAGGTTACTTCACCTTTGTTTGGGGAAATATTGTAACATGGAAAAGTAAGAAGCAGTCAGTGGTAGCTAGAAGTAGTGTTGAAGTTGAGTTTAGAGTGATAGCTCTAGGGATTTGGAAATTGATTTAATTAAAAAGGCTTCTAAGATAACTATGTGTGACTACAACTAATCCAATGGTGTTATATAGTGACAATAAAGCAACCATAAGCATAGCACACAATCCAGTTCACCATGATAAAACAAAACAGGAGGAGGTGGATCGTCATTTCATAAAAGAGAAGATCAAGGCGGCTGGAATTTAAGGTTTCTTAGGGGCTTTAATGATTGGGAATTGGATATGGTAGGCAATTTGCTTCTTGTTTTGAGGGGTCACAGGATTACTTTGGAGGAAGACTTGGTTTTTTGGAAGAAAGAAAGAAATGGGTAGTTTAGCGTCAAGAAAGCGTACAGCTTGTTGGTAAGCCCCATTGCCGCCGTTTTCCCAAAAAGTAACATTTGGGTGGATTGAGTTCCAACCAAAATTGCGTTTTTTGCGTGGGAAGCCGCTTGGGGGAAGGTGCTTACTCTTGATAGACTCCAGAAAAGAGGGTGGCAGCTTCCTAATTGTCGTTTCTTGTGTGGTTGCGAAGAGGAAATTGTAAATCATATTCTAATACATTATACAGTGGCCAGAGTGTTGTGGGATATTGTTCTTGGTTTGTTTGGCGCTCAGTGGGTTTTTCTAGAAACTGTAAAGGAGGTTTTATTTAGCTGGAGGGGCTCTTTTGTGGGAAAAAAAAGAAAAAAGATTTGGAAATACATTCCGTTGTACATTTTTTGGACGGTTTGGAAGGAGAGGAATAGACTAACTTTTAGGGGAGGGGGGGTGTTAGCAATTCAGAAGCTTAAAAATTCTTTTGTTTGTAATTTATGGGGTTAGGCTAAATTGTATATTGGAGAGGAGTCGCTCTCCCTTATAGGCTTTTTGGAGTGGTTAGCTTCCAGCTAAGGGTTGGTGAGTTTTTTGTTTCTTCTTCTTATGGTTGCGAGGCCTTAGTTGCCTTGTATACTCCCTCCCTGTATGCTTTGTGGCTTTTTTGCCTCTTGTTAATACATTCTGCTCTTATTTATCAAAAAAAAAAAAAAAAAGGAGGGATGCTTAACATGGAGTATGTACCTACAAGGAAACAAATAGCAAACATCCTAACATAGGGATTGCCTCGTCGGAATTTTGATGAGCTCACAAGCAAGCTGGGACTACTGGACATATATTCCCCAGCTTGAGGAGGAGGGGGAGTGTTGGTAGTTGGAGATAATTATCCAATTATTTTACTAGAGTATTTATTTATTTTTTAATTTTCAACTAAAGATATAATCCCCTAGTTTTTAGCTTTATGTTTCTTAGGTTCCTAGTTCTTAGGAATAATTTGTTTTTCATAATTATCTTCTTAAATAGATTGCCTATATATTTAAGGCTTGCATTCTCAATAAAATAGAGTAGAGAGTTGCATTTTTCATCTTTGATTTCAAAATTAATTTGAATGGATTAATGCATAGGTTGAGTTTACTTCATGGCATGTTTTTTTTTTTTTTCTCTAAAGCAGAAAAATAAGGGTACTTGATGGAAACCAAGGAATGTTGAGTGAATAATGCTAGTTTTTCCTTTTTGCATCCTTTAAAGGTCAGAATACATTAGTGGCACTTCTGGATAAGACTCATAAAGGCCTTAGCGACACCCTAAAATTTTATTTTGTCACTCCTTTCTATATCTTTTCTTTCCTTTTTCTAGTTTTAAACTTTTTTCTGCACCATCATAATCTTAATTCTTCATTGTCCTCCTTAAATCCTAAGATAGTGAAGCCCACCTTTATTTGATTGTAGGGAAAAACTTTAGGGTACATCATCTTCTTGTTCAAGTGTTTGTTGCTTTTCACATCTTTTTCTTGTTCCTTAAATTGTATCTCCTTTTGACTTTTGTTAGAGTACATGATATACAATGTAGGCCCACACCCTACAAGTTTAACCTTTTAGGAAAATTGATTGTTTAACATAGTATCAGAACTTTGTTTGGTAAGAGGTCATGTGTTTGAACCTCACCACATGTTTATTTCTTCAATTCATTAAGCCTAAAAAGGGCTATTTTTTATTTCTCCAATTTATTAAGCCCACGTGTACAATCAAAGGATGCTACATGTGAGGGAGGGTGTTAGAGTGCATGATATACATTATGGGTCCAAATCTTTCAAGCTTAAGTTTTTAGGAAAACTGGTTATCTAACTACTTGGCTTAAGGGATCCCTTATATCATTTTTGTTTTTACATTAATAAATTGTTTTATTTCATACCCAAAACTAACGCTTGTTAACAAAACCCTTTCTTCATTGTTAAGAAAAGCCTTCCTAACTAGACCCAATCTAGACAATCCTGCCCCTTACATCTCGTTTGGCAGCATTCTCCCTTTTTCATTGCTAAGAAAACCTTTACTAACTTGAACCAATCTAGACTAACCTGACCTTTACATCTGGTTTGGTTCTTACACACAATGAACTGATTCTTGGTTAGAAAAATGGCTGACCCTAATGTGAGTTAGAATGGTGGAGGAGACATAAGAATCAACCCGAACTAAGACACAACCCTAGATTTGTGTTTGTTTCTTTTATGGGAAAACAATAAACTTATTAGAAAGTTCCTAACAAAAGTAGGACACATCCAAATATAGAGAAAGTACGCTTAGAGCGCAAGGCCTGGGGAAAAACTGCACACTACCTTGAACTCTTCATGAATGGTAGACAAAATCTAACAAAGAACCAAAGTCACGATCCATACATAGAATAAGTGAATGAAAGCAACTATGCCACCTAAAATATGCATGCTATTCTCCACCCATTCTATAGCTTAGACACTTTCTCTACCACATTCTTGGTGAATACAAAGAACAATTAACTAGAAAGAATGTATGGGACTAATTTTATAGCCATCACTGTCCATAACTAGAACTTAAGGAACATGTGAATCAAAAAAGCAGTTATGATTCCAATCCAATGAAATAGAGCATCTTAATGAAATCATACCTTAGGTTTTGTAAGCCCCACCACAAACAATAGAAGTACTTCTCTAGGAAGTTCGAGGAGACAACCCTCTTTGTCACTGCATTTTCAAATATGCCATACTTAAAAGTGATATCATTTTCAGGATAACAGCTCTTAAATACATTTGTACTATTTGCCCAAGATTTGCGATTATCATGGTTGAAAGCATCACAATCTAAATAATTAAGAAAACATTTTGTAGGCCCAGTTTCCTTTCTGCAGACTGATTTCCAGCATGCCATATACCGGTCAATCGACAGCAAATACCATGCTGCCCCTAATACCTACAAGAACAAAGCAAATTCATGAATTCACAACCTTATCATGACAATCAAAGAGCGAGAGGATGTGGAATCACTGATAATCCCATCATGTAGTAGAACCACCTAAGCAGCTCTACACAAAAGTAACACAAAAAACAAACAAAAAAAACAAAAAAAACATGTAATTGCAGTTGAAAAAAAGAATTGAACAGGAGCACCATACATGGCTTGCCAACATGTATAATAGCAGATTATATGCAGCCCCTGCCCAAGCAGTCTTGGTGACCACTCCAGTTGCTTTAATAATTTGAGAACTTAATGGAAAAATCAGATATAATCTGGGAACATATTGGAGCAGAACAATCAGCGCAAGGGCATTGTTGTTATGATCAGTTTGTGGGCTTCTCGTAGCTGGTATAATGAACCAGATGACAATCTGTCAAAAACATTTTCAGTTAATTTTTGCTTATCAAAAACAATAACTATTATTATGTTTCATCTTTATTGCATGGCAAAATCCTACTCCAAAACAACTGAATATAAGACTTGACTCAAGATGTACCTTGGTATAGTTCGTTTGGCATTTTTAGTAAACTATTTAACATCAAAACAAGAACAACAATAACAATACTAATTTTTTTTTTATAAGCATGCAACAAGCAACATATATACATATATGTACATACACACACACATATCTTAACAACCATTCATGATCACTAAATCATCTTAACAATAAACATACACATATATCAAGGATACATGGAGCACATAACCATTATCAAAATAGCATTTGACCAAAACATTTTCAAATCATATTTCATGATATTTGAAAAATAATACATACCTATAACATAATAAGCATGAGATATCTAATTCTAAAACCAAATAAAATCATGCATTGTATGATCATTCACCATTACAAATTGGAATAGTCATAGTACTTTCATTACAATGACTTCAAGATCCAAGATTTGGAATAGCAGTACTATTAGAGCTTTTTCACCCCTTTTTTTCCTTTCTTGGTAGGTGAAGAGTCCTATATATAGGGGTGGAAGAGAACTTAAAGAAGATGAGTTTACAAGTGACTCATTACATGACTTACCTAGGTATCGATCAAAGGGAAAGGATTAGTGTCTTTCTTATTGCATGGAGACAACATGTGACAACATGTTTGATCCTTGTATCTATATGAGTAGGTAAGCAACTTCAAGAGTCACCATGCCCTATTAGGTGTCATGTAATGAAAGACATGGTTTAAAGTCAAAGTATCGGTCATTGACTCGAGAGGTCCTGAGGCATATTGTTTTCAATATCTGGAATAGATATCAAACAATACGCACAATATGTTAATTTAAGAAGTCCAAATTTTTTAAAAGAAGTGTTAAAATTATCACAAAAATAAATACAATCACATAGACTAAAAAAAATTAAATATATAGAGGGAGAACATTATTCATTTAATGGTAGTGCTTTTATCCATTAATTTTAGATTTTTATATTCAATTTTGTGGAAATTCAGAAGGTACAGCTGTATGCACAACTGTGTTACAATTGTGTTAGAGCTTTGTCACAGCTGTATGCACAGTTGTAATGTAGTTGTTGCCTATTCTAATTTTATTTCTTTTATTTCCTTATTTTATGAGAGATTTTCTCCTAAAATAAAGGATTAGTTTTTTCCTTTTTCTAAGGCAGATGATTTCAGCTATTCATGTATAAATATCAATGCAGGAATCAATTTGATTAGAAAAATAAAAAGAAGTTTTTTTTTTTTTTCCTTCCTTAAATTTCTTCTTGGTATTAAAGCTAATTCTAAACCATTCAATCCGTCCATGACCAAATACAGAATGACCACCAAGGACTCCTCAACCTCAAAAGTCACCTCCATTCACAAAGCTCCTATTCCAAGCAACAATGGAGGATCAGATGGTGTTGCTCTTCTCATTACTAGACACAAACTGAATGGGCACTATCTTCAATGGTCTCATGTTAGTCATGATGTTCATATGTGGTAGAGGGAAGGATGACTGCCTCACCAGTGTAGTGCCTCGACCTATGAAAGAAGATCCGAAATTCAAAAGGATGGAAGGCTAAGAATAATATGGTTATGTCTTGGTTAATTAACTCAATAAACAATGACATAACAAAAAATTTTATACTCTATGAAATAGCGTAAGAAATCTGGGAAGCAGCAAGGGAGATTTATTCTGATACAAAAAACACAACAGAGGCATTTGAAATAGAAGGGATCCTCCATGATTTACACCAAGGTGAATTGTCTGCACTCAATATTTTTGTCTTTTAACTCATTATTGGCATCAATTGGATATGTTTGAAACCACCAAATGGGACTGCCCAACAAATGCAATCAAATACAAGAAGATCAATGAGAAAAAATGGATATACAAATTTTTATTAAGATTGAACAAAAATCTGGATAAAGTTTAAGTCAAAATATTGGGAACAAAACCTTTACCCAACATTTGAGAAGTTGCCTTAGAAGTGCGCCAAGAAGAAAGTAGAAAGAAAGTCATGTTGAGGTCACAAACCAACCAACCTGTCCCGAGGGTTCAGCCCTAGCAGCTCGGGGTCCTCCCAATCATTCTAAAGAGAATCGACCATGAAAAGGGAGACCTTGGTGTAATCACTGCCGAAAAACCAAGTCATACCAAGGAAATGTGCTGGAAAATCCTTGGAAAACCAATGGATTAGAAGCCATCATGTCCTCAAAATGATAGAGAAAGTCGAGGACACCATGTCACTATTGAGGGCAACCCAGCACGAACTAATTCCAGTTTGTTCAGCAAAGGGCAATTGGAACTGTTGCAAAAAATGTTCAACCAGTCCCAACAAGTGGCAAATTCCTCCAATTCTATCATCAGGTCCAGATCCTTAGTTCAAAAAGGTAATTTTCTTATTGCCTTGAAAGTAAAAAAAGGAAAATTTGAGTCCTTGGATTGTTGACTCAAGAGCTTTTGATCACATGACTGGAGATGCCACAATTTTTCAAAATTATACACCTTGTTCTAAGGATTATACAGTTCATATAGCTCATGGTTCTCTCTCAAAGGTGATTGGTATAGGTTTTGTTCCCATCTCTAAGGACCTAACTCTCGACTCTGTCCTTTTGGTTCCAAACTTGGATTGCAATTTGTTGTCCATTAGTAAACTCACTCAAGAAAAGAATTGTGTTACTAAACTTTTCCCAAACCATTGTGTTTTTCAAGATTTGAATTCGAAGAAGACGATTGACAATGATGAGGTGTGTTCGGGACTACATTTTCAAAGTAACTAATTATATTGAAAGACAACCTCAACCAATAGTTGGTGAAAAAATGTCTCTTTTTGTTTTTAATTCTAATAAAGATAGTGATGTTACATTATGGCACTATCGTCTAAAACATCCTAGTTTCTTGTATCTCAAAAAACTCTTTCCATCATTATTCACTAAAAGTTCAGATGGTTTTCAATGTTAAATTTGTCAATTATCCAAGCATGTTTGCAAGCCCTAACCAATTCAACCATACAAACCATCTCATCCTTTTTTCATAATGCATAGTGATGTTTGGGGGCCATCTAAGATAAAGAACATAACAAGGATTAGATGGCTTGTGTCCTTTATAGTTGATCATACTAGAATTTCTTGGATATTCCTGATGAAAGAAAAATCAAAAGTGGGTCAAATTTTCAAAAAATTTTATAACATGATCCAAACTCAGTTCCATGTCAAAATATAAGTGTTGAAAACTGACAATGCAAGAAATTATTTCAATTCTATCCTAGGGGAATTCTTATTAAAAGAAGGTATAGTTCATCAAAGTTCTTGCATTGATACTCCTCAACAAAATGAGATGGTTGAAAGAAAGAATAGACACTTGTTAGAAGTTGCAAGGGCCCTCATGTTATCCTCCCATGTCCCACAGAATTTTTGGAGAGAAGTTGTACTCACTGCAACCTATCTCATCAATAGAATGTCTTCTTGTGTCTTGAGTTTCCAAACATCGTGCAAAGTCTTTCTCAAATCAAACCTTAGGACTTGACTCATTTCCTCCTTTCCACCGAAGGTATTTGGTTGCTCAACCTTTGTTCACATACCCAACAACATCGAAGTAAGCTTGATCCCAAGGCCACTAAGTGTAATTTCCTATGATACTCTCCAAACCAAAAGGGCTATAAGTGTTACTCTCCCATCACAAAAAAGTTTTACACCTCAATGAATGACATTTTTTTAAAATCGGTCCTATTACTCCAAAACTGATATTTAGAGGGAGAATATAATTCAGGTATACCAATTTTGGGAAATAGAAATCATGATCGAACCTTAAAACACTCGAGTCTATTCTTGTACACAATTCTAACCCTATCTCTCCTGCTCCAAGTCTCCACTCCAAACTATTGAATCCGTAGACACCAAACCAAGTACTCCTTTTCGCCCAAACCAATCTCAGATTGTCAATAGCAATGAGTTCATTGTCTACTCAAGGAAAAAGAAGAAGTCTCAAGAAGATATAGAGCAGCGAAAACATCCCAAACTAGTACATGAAATTGAACTGAATTCAATCCCAAAAGAGACACACAAGTAATATTGATTCTAATCCTAATGAGTCAGAAGATGATGAGCTCAATTTGCTAAATGCCAACAAGAAAGGAGTAAGATCTTGCACAAATCATCTTATTTATAACTTCACCTCCTATAAGAGTTTATCACTAGGTTATCGAGTTTTTGTTACTAGTCTTATAGATATTCAGATTCCCAACAATATCCAAGAAGCCTTACAAATACCTAAATGGAAGACAACCATTGAAGGAAGATATCCGAGCTCTTATAAAGAATGGGACATAGGAGCTTGCTGAACTTCCAAAGGGAAAGAATCTAGTTAACAGTAAATAGATCTTCACAATCATGTATAAAGCAAATGGGAATGTTGATAGGTGCAAAGCTCAACTAGTTACTAAGGGATATACACAGTCCTACAAAATTGACTACCAAGAAACCTTTGTTCTAGTTGCCAAATTAAACACAATTTGTGTTATGTTGTCATTAGTTGTTAACCGAGATTGGTCTCTTCATCAATTGTACATCAAGAATGTCTTCCTCAATGGTGTTTTAGAAGAATAAGTGTACATGGAAATTCCTTAAGGTCTTGAGACTAAGACAAACATTAACAAAGTCTATAGAATAAAAAAATCCCTATATTGTTTGATCGTTTCACCAAGGTCGTAAAGAGGTTTGATTACTCCCAGTATTAGCCTGACCACACTCTATTTGTAAAATACACTGCTGTGGGAAGAACTATCATTATCATTGTTTATGTAGATGACATAATCCTAACTGGAGATCACAAAGAAGAAATAGGCAAGCTCAACAGTTTTCTTGCCCATGAGTTTGAAATTAAAGACTTGGGGATCGCAAATATTTTCTTAGGATGGAAATTGCTAGATCAAAAATGGGTATTACAATCTCCCAATGTAAGTATGTCCTAAACTAGCTAAAGGAGATTAGGATTCTTAGGTGTAAACCTGTAGACACACCTATGGACTACACTACTAAACTAGGAACAGTCAAAGGAAGTGCTTTAGTGGATAAAGGGAGAAATCAAAGGCTTGTGGGAAAACTCATTTATCTCTCTCATACAAGACCAGACATAGCTTTTTCAATCAACATGGTTAGCCAATTTACGAACAATCCAACTAAGGAACGTATGAAAGTTGTGTATTGTATTCTAAGATATCTCAAAATGACTACAAGAAAGGAAGGAACTCTATTTCAAAAGAACACAAAAGAGAAACATTGAAATTTTTTTAGATACAGACTAGGCTAGCTCTATAACTGTTCGAAAATCAACTTCAGGATATTGCACCTATGTATGAGAGAATTTGATTGTTTGGCGGAGCAAGAAACAATCTGTTGTAACTCAAAGCGGTGTAGAAGCAGAATTTAGAGTTATGGCATATGGAATCTCTAAAGGAATGTACTTAAAGAGACTCCCAAACAGCTGAAAATTTCAGTAGAAGATTCTATGAATATGTTTTGTGACAATCAAGCTGTCATAAGTATCGCTAAGGAACCGGTTCATCATGATCAAACAAACCATGTGGAAATAGATCATCAGTTTATTAACAAAAAGATAGAAGAAGGGACGATTTCATTGGTTTACACTCTAACAACTCTCCAAACAACAGACATTCTTATCAAGGCACTTTCTAGAACCAATTTTGAAGATTTGAGATCCAAGCTAGAAATGATCAACATTTACAACCCAGCTTGAGGGGAAGTGTGGAAATCCAGAAGGTATAGTTGTGCCACAATTGTGTTAGAACTACAGTTGTGCCATAGCTATGTTATATCTATAGCTATGTTAGAGCCACTATGATGTAGTTATTGCCTATTCTAATTTTATTTCTTTTATTTCCTGATTTTATGAGAGATTTTCTCCTAAAATCAAGGATAAGATTTTTCTTTTTCTAAGGTAGATGATCTCAATCATTCATGTATAAATATTTGTGCAAGAATCAATTTGATAGATGTGAGAAAGAATAAAAAAAAAGTTTTTTTTTCCTTCCTCAAATTTCTTCAAATTTAACTATTTATAATCATTTCATATGATCCCAAATACCTAATAAAAAGCCTTTCTCTCCCAAACCGAAGATAAATCAGCCATACGAGGATACAAAAGCTTGGGTTTAAAGGATGCAAATGCAAATTGAGACCAAGACTCAGAACTTTCCTTCCAAATTTCTTCATTTGTGGTTTTTTATTTTTTCCATCGATTTTGACTCAATTATCAATCTAGTATCGAGCATGACCAAGGCGGATACAACTTGGCCAAGCTGTACCGATCTCGACCAAGCATAGCATCCCTTAGGTTGCATGCATTTTGAAACCTCTTGCTTGGTTCTATATATTCCAAGACTTCATGCTTGGTTGCATGCATTCAGACACCTTATGCGTAGTTGCATGCATTTCAACACTTCATACTTGGTTGCGTGCATTTTGACACCTCATACTTGGTTGCATGCATTTCGACACCTCATACTTGATTGCATGGTAAAGGACAAGCAATATGGAAATTAAAAAAGGAAAACTTCAAAAATATTATTCTCTAAGGTTGTTACAACTTTCCACTCCTCAAATCTATCTAGGTCATCCTATTCTTTGTATCCCAAGAAATGGCAATTCTGACATGATATGACAACACAACTCAAAAACAACACTAGAGGGTTTGGGCTAAGTGTAATCATGTCCATATCATAATCATGTCAATCCATATGACATGTTTAATAAATGAATTGCGATCGTGTTTGACTTCTCAACTTGTTTAACCTATTTGCTTAATCATGTCAAAATAACTTGTTTATGACCCAACTTGTTTATGACCTGTTAAACTTGTTTACTCAATCATGTCAAATTGACTCATTTAAGACGCAACCTATTTTTTACTCATTTAACTCATATAAATTTATTAATTTTAAATATCATATAGTTAAAAAAATTAAATAACTAAATAAAATTTTATATATTTCATTATAAAGATTAAATAAAGCATAAAATAAAACAATAAGCAAGTGTAAAATTGAAAGTTTAATTTACCTTTAAATCATAAACATATTATAACTAAAATTAAACTTGAACATTAAAGCAACTAAAAAGTATTTAAAATAATGCATTTAGAAATTTAAAATTGGTTAACAGGTTTAATAGGTTTTAATCGTATTAACAGATTTAATGGATTAGAATCATCTTAAGGGTTTAATGGGTTGGAATTGTGTTAACAGGTTGAAATCATGTTAACCGGTTATCTAGGTCAATTCATATATAATCCAACTTAAACTATTTATCAAACAGATTAAATGGGTCATATCATGCCATCCATGTATTAAACAAGTCATATTTGTGTCAAGTCATTCTGACATAATAATTAAAATGGTTGTACATAGGTTTGAGTACGAAAGCGTATCCTTCGATGAAAGCCTAAGAGTAACAGTGCATTGTATGATTATATGTTACATTTCCATTTGCATTTTTTATTTAATTATCAAGGGGTGTATAAGTTGTATAGTCATATAAAATAAAATGTTTGGTTTAAGGTTGAATGTTTATTTCAATGTTTGAATGTCTAGGTGTTTATTTTAATGTTCTTGACCGTTGGTGCCTACCTATTTACCCCTTTGGGTGTAAGACACCTTACTAAGCAACATGGTTCCTTCTTAAAACTTTTAGATGCAAATGTTGCTAACCCGCGAGTGGATCAAGGAGGGTTCCAAAATGCCCTAAGAAGTTCAGGAGCAGCTTAGAGATTTTTAGTATTTACTTTGTCTAATTCTTGGACTTGTACCAGTTGGTTAATTAATTTAAGTATTTGAAATTTAAATATACTTCAAATAGTTGTGAATGAACTATTGAAACTTTTGTTCCAGACTTACGATAGAGACTTTGTTGATTTTTCTCAAGTTGGAGTTTAATAATATTAATAAGTTAGTGAAATGAATCCTTAGTTCAAAGAATGTTTATTTAATTTAAATTATGATTTATTTCAAAGAAAAAAAAATTCAAGGAGCTCAGGTTGACTGCCAACGTGGATTAGGAGTAAACCTTAAGGTCAAACTTTTGACTTGTGGTCACGCGTCGAGTTCTAGGTCACCTAGAATTTAGGTTGTGACTGTGTGGTATTAGAGCCAAGGTTGCAATAATACCTTGGGGGCAATATTTATGTGTGTATTATTATGTTCATACTTTTATTTATGTGATTATTTATTTAATCAATTATTTATAAGTTCATTTATTTATTGCTCTTTACTTGTGTTTGAAAACCTTGGTATGATGCTTGTTGTAGTAAGACATGATACCGTACTAACTATGATGGAATATATGTCCTCTATAGTTATACGAAAAAAAAAATGGAATAAATATTAAATTTACTAAATTGTTTCATTTGAATCTATTTTGCTCACCTTAAAGTGTGATTGGATTTGATCTGGTTTGGTATCTGAAATGATAGGAAGATCAAAAAGAGGGAGAATTGAGAGGGATGAGAAAATTGGTTTAGTTAGAGAGGAGCTAAGGTAAATAAGAAGTGAATTATGAGAAACTACACAATTGCTAAGAGGTCAGGGTTCAAGGAGATTAGGAGGTACCTAGGCCCAAGAAGATTCTGACCATTCTCACCCAACTAGGGTATTATGAGTCAAATGGAGGCGATTAAGAGATTCATAGTGATGCAACCCTCATCATTTGTTGGGGAACCAAATGCTAAGGTGGTAGAAAATTAGTTGAAGCGCATAAAGAAAATACTAGAGGGTTTAGATATCCTAGAAGAGAGAAGGGTCAGTTTGGTGGCGTAGATGTTGGTGGATAAAGTAGACTTTTGGTGGGAGACAATGAAAAGAATACATGGCACAGATGCAATGACTTAGGAGCAATTTGAGAGGATCTTTTTGGATAAATATTTTGGGGAAGTGGCTAAGCATGCCAAGAAGATGGAGTTTGAGCATCTCATCCAGGGGACCATGATAGTGTTGGAGTATAAGTCTCATTTTTTTGAATTGTCCAGATTTACTTTGGGCATGATCAGTGAGGAAGGAGAGAAGGCAAGGAAGTTCTAACAGGGATTGGGCCTGCTATTAGAAATAAGGTGGTTCCATTAGTTATAAGGTACTACTCTAAGCTAGTCAAAAGAGCCTGATTGGTTGAACAAGACATAGATGATACCAACCAAATTCGAGAGTAGAGAGGAGATACAAAGAGGAAGCAAGGAGCGAGAGAAAGCTCCTAAAGGAGACCTCAAAATCAACAACAGAGGCAACGAGACCAATAGTATGACGAACATCTACCATTTTGTATTGGAAGTGAACAAGGTGTTCAGAGGGCAACTACTAATAGAGCGTGTTATGGTTATGGAGCAGAAGACCATTTGTGGAGGGTCTAACCATTAAGGGGCGCATCTCAAACCCAGTTTCAACCTTAAAGAGACCCTTAGCAACAACCAACCCCACCATTTCAACCTCCTTAAGTTCGGTTGCCTTTACTATTAGGCACCTCGTTACCCCCAGCAATGCAAGGAACTAGGACAACTACTAGTAGTAGCCAAACTAGATAATCTCAAGGGTCAAGTGCTAAAGGCATAGGGAGACAAGCAGCAACTAGTGTTCTTACACTAAACCTAGCAGAATAGGAGCAATGTGGAAACGCTCACCTCTTCTTAAACTTTTTAAATGCAAATGTCGTTCCTAAGGACTCACAAGTGGACCAAGAATGACCCAGGAAGTTCAGCAGCAGCTTGGAGATTTTTAGCATTTGCTTTGTCTAATTTTTGGAATTGTACCAGTTGATCAATTGATTTAAATATTTGAAATCTGATTATACTTCGAATAGTTGTGAAAGAACTATTGAAACTTTTGTTCTAGACATGGGGTAGAGACTGTTAATTTTTCTCAAGTTAGACTTTAATTTATTAATAAGTTAGTGAAATGAATCTTCAGTTTAGAGAATTTTTATTTAATTTAAACTGTGATTTATTTCAAAGAAAAAAAAATTAGGGTGCTCAGGTTGACTACCGACTTAGATTAAGGGTAACCCTTAGGGTCAAACCTTTGACCTAGGATCATGGGTCAAGTTTTTGGGTCGCCCAAAATTTGGGTTGTGACTAAACAACTCATCAATTTTGCAAAAAACTCATGACTTGGATCTTCTATACAATTCCTAATACACCTAAGTCATGTATAATGCAAGTAATGCAGGTCTAAATGCTCAACATAGATAATGCATAAACAGGATATAGAAAGGATAACCGAAATCATAATATAAATAACAATGAATTTCATTTATTATTACATAATTTCATGCTTTTAATACCTCTATCCTAACACCTCTCTCTCCTTTAAATCCCATAAACCAATCTATTTCAAGGCCTTTTCTTGACTAGCTAAGAGATTCCCAATCGTCTTTTTTTTTTTTTTTTTCCTTTTTTTTTTTTATAAGTAAAATGGGTGTTGTATTAAAGAAAAGGTATACATGACGTATACATATGCGAAAACCAATAAGGGTGATAACACAACCGCACCCTATGGGGAACCTAACTAATCCACAAAATCTATCGAATAAGTAATGTTATCCTTCATGTACACTCTAACCCAATCCCAAAATAAGTACAAAAAAGAATTTTTTAAAGTTTGATCTAAGCATTCCTTATCCTCAAAACCATTTTCCTTTTCTTGGCAACCGAGACACCATTCCAACTTAGAAGCACCCCCCTCACGAAAGAATGCATCACCCACTGAATAGGAAAAAGAGCACAAACCAGCTGCCACAATGTACTTGCTTTCAAACAATGCAAAAGTAAACGATCTCCCATTTCCACTTCAGCCTTGCACATGTAGCACCTGTTTGGCATCCTCCAACCCTTCCTTCTAAGTTGATCCTGTGTCAAAATATTAGACCAAGTTGCCTCCCAAGCGAAGAAGCTAGCTCTAACAAGGGCCCAAGAGTTCCACATTGTACCATGAGGGAAAGGCTCCACTCTTCTACTTGCCAGAGAGGAGTGAAAGGACCGAACTGAAAATCACCATTCTTAGTCTTCAACCAAACCATGGCATCAAAAGTACCCGAAATGATGGAATAGTTATGCAACCTCCTGAATAAGGCATCTACCTCTTCTAACTCTCAATCCTTGAATTGTCTAATAAACCTCAGTCCCCAACTACCCCCATCCCAAACAACTACCACCCAAGCATCCTTAAAGGAAGTTATAACATAAAGACCCGAGAACTCATCCCTTAATGACATATCACCACACCATCTATCTTTCCAGAAGTAAACATGATTCCCTGAACCAACTTGAAGCCTTGTTTTATCTTTGAAGTCCTCCCAACCATCTCTAATTGCCTTTCATACTCTTACACCATACCTCTCTCCCACCTCCTTTGTGCACCACTCCCCTTCCTGAATCCCATACTTACCAACAACTACCCGTTTCCAAAGGGGGTTCTTTTCCATCACAAATCTCCAAGACCATTTACCCAAAAGTGCCTTATTAAAGAGAGGAAGGCTTTCAAAACCCAAACCCCCATTGTGCTTCTCCAAACACACAATCAACCAATTAACCAAATGAGGCTTTTTCTCCAACTCTCCTCCTCCCCATTGGAAATCTCTTTGAATTTTTTCCAATCTACCTGTCACTCTTTTAGGGATAACAAATAGGGACATAAAGTAAATGAACAAACTAGATAAAGTGCTCTTAATCAACATCTGTCTTCCACCTTTTGACAGATATTGTCTCTTCCACAAAGCAAACCTTTTTTAGAACCATTTCTCCACACCTTCCCATACCTTACTAGACTTGTAAGGAGCACCCAAGGGGAAGCCTAAGTGGATGGAAAAGAACCCACCTTGCAACCTAAAACCTTAGCAAACTCCTCCAAAGTTGGAACCTCCCCAATGGGAATCAATTCACTTTTCTCCAAATTAATCTTAAGATCTGAGCATGCCTCGAACCACATAAAAACCCAACTCAAGTACTCCAAGTTTTCCTTGCTTACCTCACAAAAAATGAGAATATCATTTGCAAAGAACAAATGGGATACCTCGACCCCCCGCATCATTCCTCCCTTTAACCCAGAAACCCTCAATAAAACCACCATCCTTTGCCTTTAAGATCAAACAGGAAAGGATCTCCATCACCAAAATAAACAAATAAGGAGACAAAGGATCTCCTTGTCTCAACCCTCTAAAGGAAGAAACCAGAAGGAGAGTCGTTGACCAAAACAGAGAAACGGACTGTAGAAATACACCATCTAATCCAAACCAATCACTTGGAGTCGAAACCCATTTTATCCATCACCGTTATAATACAGTTCTAGTTAACATGGTCATACGCCTTTTCTATATCTAGTTTGCATATCAAGCCTCTCAAGTTAGCTTTAAGTCTAGAATCTATGGCCTCATTAGCTATCAAAACTGCATCTAAGATTTGTCTTCCCCCCACAAAAGCATGCTTGAAATTCGAGACCAAAGAGCCCACCACCTTCTTGAGTCTATTAACTAGAACTTTGGCTAACAGTTTGTACAAACCCCCAACCAAGTTGATAGGCCTAAAATCCTTTAACTTTTTAGTCCCCCCTTTCTTAGGCACCAAAACAACAAAAGTAGCATTTAAACTTCTCTCAAAGTAACTCAACTCATAGAAATCACCAAAAAAACCCAAGACCTCATTGTTTACAACATCCCAACAGTCCTACCAAAATGCCAAAGTAAAACCATCCGAACCCGAAGCTTTATCTCCATTCAAGCTAGACAAGGTAGAGAAAACCTCCTCTTCAAAAAAAGGAACCTCCAAGATTGCTGAATCTGCATGCGACAAAGAATTAAACGCCAGTCCCTCTATGCTCGACCTCCACTCCCCTGTCTTAGAAAGCAATTGAAAAGCTCCTACCACCCCCTGTTTAATACTATTCTCCCCCTTAAGACAAACACCATTAGCCCTTAACTTTTCCAAAAAATTCCTCCTATGAGCGTTTGCCATTTTGTGGAAAAATCTAGTATTTTTATCCCCTTCTTTTAGCCATAGCTCTCTTGATTTCTGCCTCCAGAAAATCTCCTCTAACTTTGCCTATTTTTTAAACTCATCTACCACTCTCCTTTTCTCCATGAACTCCTCCACTATGAGGGCTCATTCTCTTTCCTTTGCATCCCACTGACCTAACTGCTCCAAAGCCTCAAGTTTTTTGGTGGACACATTCCCAAAAACCTTCTTGTTCCACACTTTAAGATCCTACTTCAAAATTTTGAGCTTACCCGCCTTAATATGATTGTGAGACCCCTAGACGCTATATCCCTCCCACCAACACCTTATAAAATTCTTGAAGCCTTCCTCCTTTAACTACATATTTTCAAATCTGAATGGGATCTTTCCATTTCTAATCCCTCCCTTGTCCAACAATATTGGTGCATGATCAGAGGTTGGGTTTGGCAGGATTTTCTGAACCAATCCACTGAACTGGTCTTCCCAATCATCAAATGCTAGGAAATGATCCAACTAAGAAGTTGAATTGTTGTTTATACCACCACACCATGTATACTCGCCACCAAAGAGGGTAAGGTCCTTAATGCCCAGCTCATCGATAACCTCTGAAAAACATCTCATTGTAACTAACATTCTCAAATAGCCCCTCCTTTCTTTCCCAAAAATCTTCCCTCTCCTCAAAGAGAACAAGTCCGTAAACACCCGAAAATATCCACACAAAACTACCCTCACAATTTCTAAATCGGCACGACATTGAGAAGGCACCTACCTCCATCTCAAGAAGCTCCAACACCCGCTTAATCCAAAACACTACAATTCCCCCTGCTTGACCTCTAGCATCCACTACTCCCCAGTCCAAACATCTGCCCACACCTAGGCTCCTCACCATTCTGGATGTTATCTGTTGAACCTTCGTTTCTTGAAGACATACAAGATCTGCCAAGTACAAGAGAATCAAAGATTTAACCACGCTACGCTTATTTCCCTCATTAATCCCTTTAACATTCCATGAAATAATCTAAAGCTTAATTGACTCACCCTAACTAAATCCCAAAAAATTATCCCCCCTCCTCTCCCACACCTCAAATAAGTCTTGTAACTGATTGAGCATTCCAATTTCCAAAGCTCCCTCTCCAACTTTGAACTGCACACCTTAGCCTTTTTGGTCCCCTGCCTTACTATCTTCCCTTTTATTCTTAGTTCCAATTTTTCCAAGAGACCTAAAATTTCCCCTTCATAACCATCCACTAGAAGCCCCAAAACTTTGCTAAAAGCCATTAATCTGCTAAAACTTCCTTGGAAACAAAGGATATCCCACCTTTGCACCTCTGGGGCACTTCCCTCCCCCATAACGTAAGCCTCTTCCTCCTCCCCAACCGAAAGACTCGATTCTATAGCTACGCAGTTTGAATGAAGATTTAACCTCAACCCATCCTTCCATTTCTCACATCTTCCACCATCGGCGAGTCCTCCCTATCCATCGACGACAGATCACCCAAGCAAATGAACCCTACCTCACGACGAGCCTCCATGATAGCTCCACAGAAAGGAGTAGAAGAGCGCCCCCCCCCCCCCCCCCCCCCCCCCCACTTTGGAAAAAGAGATAAGACATCGTATCTTGAAAACGCGTCACCTCCGACATCAAAACCTCGTCCACAGGTGAGAAAACCTCTCTCAACTGCCTCTCGCCAAGCACATCAATAGGGGACACCCCCCACTTAGGGCAAAGAAGATCCCCACTATTAAGAAGAAAAGAGGGTTGGCCCTTACACCCTTCTTTCTCCTCTGCATCTACTTGGATCAGGCCCAAAAGCCTCTCATGGGCCAAACTACTAGGGAGATCATCTTAAGCCCTTTTAAACGCTAAGGCTCTACTATCAACAGGCTGGCCTGTCCTCCCATAAACGGGTCGAACCCCCTCAACAAAAGGCCCAACCACCTCACTTTTGGACTCCTTAAACCCCAAGATGGGCTTGCTTTTACTTCCACAGGCCCCTGTAAAGCTGCTCCAGCTACAAACGACTGACCCTCTTCCCACACAACACCTACAAACTCTTGCTCTTGCACCTCCTGCTGCAACCTTCCCACAAAAGATACTAAAGGTATTGCCTCGTCCTACCAGGAAACAACACCTCTTCTGCTATGTTTAACCTCGCAAGCCCCATGCAACTCGCTTCGTGTGTATCACTACTCTTCTTCTCCTTCTCCTTCTACCTCTCAGTATGGGAGCCACCGGAGCTACCCAAGGAGGTATCTCCTATCGCAAATTCACCAAAAAATAGAGTTTTCCTACAACAACCTATAACCTCCCTAGTACCTTTCTTCCATTTGTTTTGATTAAAACTCGTGCCCATTGTAAATTTGTGCCCCTCGCGGTCTCCTCATCTACCCCCACATAACCCTCTCACGCATTGCCCACTCGCTTAAAGAAATCCCTATGCCACAGGCAAAGTGGGAGCCCTACAATCCTCACACAGTAGGCATTTGTTTGAGCTCTCTCACTGAGACAACCTATCGTTGGACGCCATCTTTACAGCTTAAGTGGTCTCTGCCTGAAGACACTCAAGCCTTCTTGTAACGCCCTCTCAGCCTCCCTTCCCAACTCAAATTCAAACAGAATCCATGACTCCCAAAGGAAATAACAACAAATTCCCTTTCAACCTCCAATGATACCTAGCCCAATCCTTCAAAGAGGATATCAATGGACCCTCCTCCATGTCTTCCCCCCATTTTCCTACCAAACAACGATTAAGATACTGCAATTTGTTAAATGAGTTAACTCCCCCAAACTGCAATCACACTGTTCAAGTAAGGGAAAAGCCCCCACAGGCCCTTGACTCTACCCATCTTTCACCTTAGATGCCTCAATCCTTCTTTCTCGACATTCTACTCCACAAACCCTCAACTTTTGAGCAAGAACATACGCCCCCCCTCTCGGCAATCCCTTCCCTCCTAAAAAATCAACATCAACACAAACCGCTACGCCTCCACGGAGAATACCAAACACAACAGGTATCTTCCCGCCTCATTGTTGCACAATTGGAGCTTATAGCTCCCTCCTCCTTCTACCCAAGAGTTTTTGAACTCCTTCAAACTCTCCTTTTGGCAACATTCTTCCACTCCTTCTAAGAGTAAGGACAGACCCCTCTCTCCAAATCTAATCCAGGTAGAAAAATTTCGACCCCTCTTTGTAATTACTCCAGATAACTTTCCTTTGGACAATTCCACCGAAATCTTGAAGGACTTGGACTCAATCCCAAACCAAGCCCTTCCTCCTACCTTCATTTTTTCTCCTCTCAGCATATTGCACTAAAACCTAACCTTGAAACAACCAAAAAATCAAGGCAGAAGCATCATCCTCAACAGCATGAACTTTGATGATATGGGGAGTAAGGAAGGGAGGAGTTTTTCCAGAGGTGTTTATCAACAAGAACACCGTTGCATTATTGAAATTGGCACCATTCTCAATCCAATCATCTCTTTGTTATGAGCTTTTTGGTCCTTCTCCAACGCTTTCAATTTCCAAGCCAACACATACCTAAAAGAGCCTATGACACTATAGCCCGTCCACCACACTTCAACTTGCTCTCTACAACTCTTTACTCTTAGCCACGTGTTTCTAACTTGAAGAGGGTTTTGCCCCTCATCATCCCATCTCCATCTAACCAAATTAGGGCATGATGAGAGACAAACTTGAGCAGAACACGTCGAAGAATAACACCAAAATGAGTCTCCCAATTTTCTAAAGTAAGGAACCAATCTAACCTCAATGTGAATTGATTATTTATGCCCTCAAACCAATTATAAGGCTCTCATATTAGACGCAAATCAAACAAATTCACCTCCTGAATCAACTTTAAGAATCACCTAAGAGTAGAAGATTGCCTAGAGCAATTCCTATTTTCCCCAAGGAATCTAACAATGTTGAATCCCCACTAACAAACCAAGGATCATTCCACAACCTTTAGTATCAACCAATGCAACCCAAAAGTCCTTGTATAGACCCTCAATTTTGTCCTTCGATACTTGCATTTATCTTAGGGGTGTCACATGCACTCATTTTTTTTCGTATGGCACTGCCATGGCCCCCTTTTGGGCTTGATCGGTTTTCGAGTCTTGTGTAGGTTCATCTGCGGTCCAATGTAGTGCGAGTGTGTAGTTCATTTTAGAGTGTTGTCATGGTCAATTCCCTAGTTGTTCACATCATGCTAAAGAAAGGAAGTAAGGTCTCCCCAAAACTTCAGTTCAGTTGGAGTTCATAGGAGCAGGTTCCAATACGGAACACTTGGGCTTGTTTCGATCATATCTCCCTCATCCGAACTCGGAATCACGCACCGTTTTTTTTTTTTTTTTTGTTGGATTCCTTATTCTTCAAGGAATATTGTATCAAAATTTGAGAATTTTTCTCAACCGATTCGTCAAGTTTTTTTGAGGTGGTCGACTGGTTGTCATTCGTCAAGTTTTTTTGAGGTGGTCAACCGGTTGGCAACTGGTCGACCAGTTCATCAAGGCTGCTGGTAAACGGCACTGTTTTTGGCTCTTTTGATGCCCTGTTTCTGGCTGGTTTGAGCCCGAGTGCTCCAAATAGGTTTGAGGAATAGTTTTAGGTCCGATTTGGGCCATTTTGTGGAGAGATTGTAACCCACGTTGAATCCATATGGATTATTGGTGAGTAAGGCATGTTAAAGTTATGAGGGGCAGCTGCCCGCCTTGGGAAAAGGAGAACTAAATGTGTTGGGGGGTTCCAAAGCTGAAGAGGTGGATTTCCAGAGCTAAAGGAGGAGAAAAAGAGGGAGAAAGAAAGTCTGAGAGGTTTTAGAAGAGAAGAAAAAGGAAGAGGGGGAAGAAAAAAAAAATCCTAAGAAAAAACATTGCAGAAAGGGAACTAAAAAAAACATAGGGGGGAAAATTCCTAAGAGTCTCTGAGGGTTTGGGTGACCTGGAGTAAAAGAGGAAGAAGGAAAAAAGAGAGGTCTGAGGGAAAAATTGGCAAAGGTTTTTAAAGAAAAACAGAGATAACGAGAAAGGAAAGAAAAAAAAATCTTGAGAAAAAAAGAGGAGAGGAATTTTTGTCTGCTTTGGAAAGAAGGAAAGGAAATCGTGATCACCGATCTTGAGCGGATTAGGCAGAAGAAGAATCAATCTCACTTGAAGCTAAGGAGCACCTCTCAAAGGCTAGTTCTTCAAGTATGTTTCTGGTTCCTCACAGAATTCTTGCTTGCATTCGGTTCCTCTTTCTGATCGTTCCAGAATGCTTAATGCTTTATTGATTGGTGTAGATGAAAAGGGCCACAAATTGTTATGTTGACTAACCTCTTATGCAGCGCTTGGCTGGGAACCTCAAGTATGCACTCTGATTTTGGCTTGTTGAGTGTATGTGCATGCTAAATACTAGGCCGGTCTATGTGATTCATGTCATTTGTTTAGTCCAAGGCTTGTTTGATCTTTGACCCATATGCTCCCATATACCCAATTCGTCAGTAAAGACCGAGTTCTGGGCCTAGAGGGGTGCTACCTCGCATGAAGTACCTTCCCAATATGTAACCTGATCCCCGGACCCAGAATCTAGTTTTCGTAAACCGCTTTTTCCTTACTAGAGTCATGCTGGGGTTTTTGTTCTTACTTAAATTTTCCCCATTTAAAAATTAAAATAAAAAGTAAGTGGCGACTCCAAACAAAATCGTTCCTCACTGGGACGAATTTTTCAAAACTCAAAAATCAGCTTTCCCTTTTACTTTTTAAAATAGCGAGTCGCGTCGGTCGGTGAATCGGGTGAGGGTCCACACCTTGTTCTCTTCCCTAAGAACAGGACCATACAACCTTGTAAAAAGCAAAATAAAATCATTCTTGCAACTCTTAAAACAACAAAAAATGGAGTAAACACACACCTCCATCTCAATGAGCTCTGGAACCCTACTATCCTAGCAAACAACTACTGCACCAACTACTCCCCTAGGTTTCACCACTCCACACTCTAAGAATTTGCCCACTCTAAGGCCCCTCAACAACTAAATTGTAATTTGCTGCACTTTAGGTTTCTTGTAGGCAAACCAAATCAGCTCTTTAAAACTTAATTAAGGATTTTATAATTTTATGTTTCTCTCCATCATTTTCCTTTTTTACATTCTAAAAAGAACCTTCAACTTCATTGACTAATAGAAACTAACTCTCACCCATTTTTACCTCTTCTCCTCTCCCTATCTGATGCCCCATTATAGTTAACTATGCACATCAACTTACTTAACTCTTTGTCCCCTCTCAACGGAGGATGATACTTCCTCTTACTTCTTAGGTTTGTACCTCTAATCTACATCGAGCCTCCTCATTTTTTTAAACAACTTCAAATTTTCATTTTCAAAAAACTCAATAAGCATACTTAAGAACTTGTTGAATTTCACCAACTTGCTTTCGTACCACTCAGCCTCTAAATCCACCCTTACTAGACCTTTATCAGATTAACCAACTACTTGTGCCACCTTTGACTCCCTTACACTTCTCACAACATTCTTCAGAAACTCCACCAAACTTATATCTAGAAAAACATCAATAGTCCCCCATCAATGATATGGTTCATCTCTAAAGGCCCTTCCACAATGTTCTCCCCACTATACGACTTCCCTAAACACCTTACAACATTAAGTCTTTCCAAAGAAGCAGGATAAGGAAATAAACCTGAAAACCTAGTCACTTCAACCAAAAAGGCCTCCTTTTTTACCAACGACAGCACCACCTCCCTCTAGTCAGAACCATGTTGCTCCCTTGAACAACCTTTGCCTACTTCAAAGAGCCTTTCTCTGCTTCTGATGGTAACTTAAATTCAAACAAAATGAGAGCACCTTCTAACCGAACCAAATGGATGTTCCCCTCCAATCTGCAACTATCCACTACCCACCTCCCTAAAGAAGGCAATTTTACGGTTAAATGTGGGAACTTTACCTATTGGCCCACAATGAAGGCTAAGAGAAAGATTTTTTTCAGAGGAGAGGAAATTGCCATCAATTCTTTTCCAGCTTTGATATCATGAAAACAAAAATAAAGTTTCTAAATAATTTGTTCTCATTGAATTAGAGGGATTACAAGGTAATATATACGCAAGCTGTATAGAAAATAAAATAGGAAACTAAATCAGTCTAACCCTAGAAATATATACAATACCTAAAATTACTACAAAATCTAAGACTTGCCTAAAATACATAATATGATATACATTCTAGACAGATCAGAGAAAATAAAATGAAAAATATAATTAGATTTGCACAGTCAACCATGTAATCTAACACAAAGAAAACAGTTTTGAGCAATCAAGCTAAGGCTTGATGATTTATTGGGCACTGAAATCTTGGCCTATAGTGAAAATGTGTCTATTGTTGACAGATAAATTGACCATTATTAACCCATGCAAAGCTCTTACTATTGAAACAATGGAAGTTTCTCTACTTTCTCCAAGTTTTAATGTGAAGGACCAATTTTGAATGAAGGACCATTTCTATGGAGCCTATGGGTACAAAGTAAAGTTGATCTAAGTCATAAAATCTCCAGGCTAGTCACCATCCCTAAAAGTGTGTGTCAGCAGTAATCAAAAAATGCTTCAAATGATGCACATTCAAGGCTCTGTCCTCACAGCTTAACTTGAACAGTCATGTATAAATGACTCAACACTACTCTAATTTTCGTAAGGGAATCTGCATAGGCTTAAACTCTAACAATTTTCTAGTTCCACTTCCACCTACATATCATTCTATGAATCTTTTAATGAATTCTACATTTTATTATTTTTAAATTTTTAAATATCTAATCATATTGAGGATTTCCTCACATATATTTTCAGAAGAAAAAAAAAACTAGGACATGTTTGCTATGCCATAATCATTTGATCCCATAGTTAGATCATGACTACCCTAAACTGAAAATAGATATCTCGGAGTCTTACTGCGGCCCATCAATACTCCAGCAGATATATATATATATATATATATATATATATATATATATATATATATATATATATATATATATATATAGCTATTATCATTCAAGAGATCCATTTCTATCCTTCAAATATAAGTTAATTTAGCCTCAAATTTAGTTTCTGTAGTGACCAAATTTAACAGACTTATATGTGGCATGACTGTATTTTCAATTATAATACACACACATACACAGAGCAATGTGTAAACAGTTGAAAAATGATACTTCCAAATGGAAATTTGATACTTCAAAATGATTACCTGAGGGAGAGGCAATGTTGCAACCAAATCAATGAAGAAATCAGACCTAATATACCTCTGGGCGATTTTCTTGGGATCCATCACAAGTTCACCCCTCCCAAACACCCGAGAGCTTGGGGCAACATAAGCTGTCCTGAACTTTATAATCATGTGCAACAGATAGAAAAAATCGGCAATAGTCCGAAAACATGTAACCACAATTCGCAAATTCAAGTCTGTCTTGATACACCAAGAGCCCTCATTCCCTCCCACGGCAGGCAAATAAAAATACAATGGATCAACAAAAAGTGCCACCAAGCACGAGACAATGAAGACTCGATTCCATTGTAAGACTAGCTCACTACCTGGGTCAAGTATTTGCTTGCGCCATGGCTCATGGTCTTCTGGAAACACCTTGGACCTCCCAAATTTAAGGGTTTCAGGTATCTTATTTCTGCTCCTGACCGCATTATGTGGTTTCAAGAAGGAAGATGAAACCTTGTCTATAGAAGATGACTTTCCTAGGAGTAATGGATCATTTTTCCCCCATTCTTGATGTTGATTTTCATCAGAATAAAACCTGCAAAGTGTGTTTTCAACAAATTATAACAAAATTCCAAAATTTCCATTCTGCTTGGAGAGAAAATATTTCCAAGAATATTCACCGTGTGAGAGGGAAAAAGAATATATGCGTGAAGAGATTGTATCTTATTTTTGGGAAATGAAGGGAAGAGACACCATAAGTTTTTCCCGACCTTTTCGAAATTGATGAAGCTTTGAAATTCTTTTGGTTAAAGAAAAAAAATTAGGAGAAGAGGATAAATGAAATTATAAATATTTTTTTATGCTATTTCGCCTATGAAAGGTGGAAAACTGAACTCAACAAAGCCAAACAGCCGAATCAGACAGAGTTAAGTGGAGAGCTGAGCGGTGTCCTAAACAGCAAAAAATAAAAAATAAAAGAACAATTTCAATTTATTTTCTTCTCCAACACTTTCGCAGGAACCAAAGCGAATCGATCTCTGTTTGGCAGCTGAGAAAACAAAAGAAAATAAAAGAAACCGAAAATTCGAGCATCACGGGGACTTCACTTTCGAAAACCTGAGTCTGAAGTAAGCCAATAGTAGCAGTAAGCTGAGTGGAATGAAAAGCTTTCGGTTTGCTTGGAATCCCCAAAAAAGGGGAGAAAAAAGAAATAGTTCCCTGCACAAGATAGACGGAAATATTCCCGGGAAGCAAACATGAAATAAAAGACATACCTCACTATCTTCTCCTTCTTCAACTCCATATAGAGCGCATTGGATGCATAAACTTAGTGGTAAAGAGCAGATGCAAAAGGGAAGTGAGGGTTTGGGGTCAGGGCCTGAGGGTGGGTGAGAGACTGGATGGTGTAGTCATGGAGATTGGATGCGCTGGGGGAGGGGGTGACCCTGCTTTAAAACTTAAAAAGTTAAAACCAAGCTACTAAAAAGTAAAGCAAATTAAAGGAGAAAATAATAAAACCAATTAAATGTATTACAGTATTAGAAAGAAAAGAACCCCACTCCACATGCGCCGGTTTGCTGGAGTTGGGCCCCACAATTGAGCTTTTGTGCCCAGGCCCTTGGAGTACTCCTGTAATTGTCTCCAAGATTCCGAGACAATATTGAATGTTGGAACTAGCCACCGTTCCATCTTATTCCAATTGAAATGATTAATCAACCTCTGATTTTGGAGGGATGCATCAATTCACACCTTGGATTAAATGCTTCATCCATCTTATTCTTTCTTCTACTTTTAGCTATCTTCACTTTTCCTTTTGAATTTTTATTTTCAAAATTACAAATTTTTAAAAGAATTTTTAAAATTATATTTATAACCTATTTTACTTTTTATTTCTATAATTTGATAGTCAAAATTTAAAAATTAGGGTGTAGTTTGATGCATTTTTTTATTTTTTATTTTTAAAAATAAAAAGACGATAATAAATTTTATAATATATATATATATATATATGAATTTTTTAAGATTTATCTCAAAAATATAATATCTTTTAAAAATGTTTAAAATATTTTAGGAATAAACAAAATTTAACCATCTCAAATTTTAAAAATAATTTTAAAAAATATAGATATAAATCATAAAAAGTTACTATATTTTATATAAATACTAACAAATATACCAAACATGTATTTTTAATTGGAACAAAATTGAAAATATAAAATTAACACACAAAACACACTCACTCTTATTTTTACCTCCAAGTGAATAACACCTACTACATTTGAGTTGTGCACTTTCATTAAAAAAGACTAGAAAATTATTGGAAAATGAAAAATATTTTCTTTTTCTTCTCTTTATTGGCATATACTTAGAAAATATTTATTTGTTTTTGTCTTGGTTTTAGAATAAGAAAAAAAAACACCTTAATATACTTAATACGTTTAATTTTATAGAAATTAAAAATATAATAGAAAATATAGTAGAAAAAAATGTATCAAAATAACATTTAAATCACTTGTTTATGGTGATTTTATGTCACGTCTCAAGACCTACTCTAAAGGCATAATGGTCATTTCATATTTATAATATAAAATATAGTAGAAAAAAAATGTATCAAAATAACATTTAAATCATTTGTTTATGGTGATTTTATGTCACGTATCAAGACCTACTCTAAGGGTATGATGGTCATTTCGCATCTAAAGCACATAGAATCAAAGTGTAAATTGTTAAAAAATATCATGTAACTGAAAAATTACCAACCACCAAATTCATATTCCGTAGAAGTAAAACATGTTATAACCCTCAAAACTCAACTTCAAAAAAACTAAGGCCCTATTTAAAAAATTATTTCTAAAATAGTTTGGAAAATAGTTTTTTTAGAATAGTTTTTTGAACTATTCTCTAATATTTTATCAAACAAAAATTGTTAAGAAACTTGAAATGTTTTCAACTTATTTTTTATGTTTTAAAAGTAATTAATATATGTAGTATTTTATTTCTAATACTTCTCCATACTTGTATAATTATTATTTAAAATATATGTACAATTCTTTATACTATAGGGTCTAAGACTGTTTAACCAAGTCATAGCTCTATCCTTCAATGACAAGGGGTTCTCGAAAAATTGAATGGTAACATGATCCTAATTTGGAGGTAGGATAAAACACAATGGTGTGCTCAACCTCGAAGGATTTATAAACTCCTTCATAGTTCTTTGGTCCTGGATAGGTGGTCGTGGTTTCTTGTTGTTGTTGTTGGACTCTTCAATGTCCTCCATATTTGGCTAAAATTCATGAGTTGTTCTTTGAAGTCTACCTAAAAGATCTCTTTCCCAACCAAACATAAAATAAAGGGAATATATATATAAAAAAACAAAATTAAAAGAACTAAAACAAAGTAATGCATTATATCCTAGTTATGACAATTGTATCCTAGTTTTTGGAATTGAGTTCGGGGAAGATGATTGGCAATGCTAGAGAGTCAGGCTCTATTTTTTTTTAAGATGGAGTCAACTCAAGTATACAAAACCAACATACCTATTTCAATTTTGTTTCTATTTCTAAGGATAGTGAAATACTGGTATGACATTATAGGTTAGGCCATCCAAGTTATAGTATTTAAAGTACTTGTTTCCAATTTATTTTTATTTTTTTAAGAATAGATGTCCATATTTCTTTCAGTGCGAGATTTTTCAATTAGCTAAACATCATTGTGCATCTTTTTTTCTATAACCTTACAAAACCTCTAAACATTCACTATGATTCATAGTGATGTTTGGGGACCTTGTCGGGTTTCTACAAGTTTTGAAAAAAAAAATGGTTTGTTACATATATGATTATACTCAATTAACTGGGGTTTATTTGATGAAAGAAAAATCTGAGGTGGAAACAATTTTTAAAAATTTTTACACCATGGTGCAAACATAGTTTCATGAGAAAAATCATATTTTTAGAAGTGATAATGGCAAAGAATATTTTAACAAAATTTTGGAAAGTTTTTTCTTGGAAACAGGAATTGTTCATCAAAGCTCTTGTAATGATATTTCTCAACAAAATGGGTTAGTTGAAAAAAAAAAAACAAATACGTATTAGAAGTAGCTCAAGCGTTACTTTTTACAACTAAGGTACCTAAATATCTTTGGGGTGAAGCTCTCCTTACTACAACATACCTTATAAATCGAATGTCTAGTAAGATTTTAAACTTTGAAACTCCTTTAAATATTTTTCATAAGTTTTATCCTATGAATAAGTTTCCATCAACTTTGCCTCTAAAAATATTTGGGTATACCGCTTTTGTTCACATTCATGATCAAAATTGAGGAAAACTTGAACCCCAAGCTTGAAAAATGTGTGTTTGTTGGTTATGCTTCCAATAAAAAATGATACAAATGTTTTGACCCGATTTCTAAAAAAAATGTTTGTCACCATGGATGCAACATTTTTCGAACGCTAGTTGGGAAGAGGGGAGAAAAAATGAAGATTCAGATCAATTAAAATATTTTCAACTTGAGGAATCGCCAGTTGTTTACTCTCCCACACCCTTAGTTCAATTTGAGAGTCCAGATATTATTGTACCAGAGTTGAACGAATCAAGCTCTTTAAATAATGAAAATGTAGATCCATCCTTAATTTGTCTCATAGAGATCATGACTCTAACATGACAAATGAAAAAGAAACAAGCACCAAGAACACAAGGTTAATACCCAACATTGTCTACTTGCGAAGGAATACAACTTAAAGGAAAGAGTCGACTGATCTCTTGCATTACCACAAGTCCACATATCCTCCAAGTAACACTTTCTCTGAGCCTACACAACATGTTCAATCTACTTCAAGTCTACAAGTCCTAGGTCCATGTCTAGTGAGTCTACCGATTCTAATATTCCCATTGTTGCCCGCAAAAGTGTAAGGTCATGTACCAAACACCCATTGTCTAACTACATGTCATAAAAATATCTCATTCAATTTTCGTGTTTTTACTTCACAAGTGTTTTGCATGGAGATTCCAAAAAGTGTACAAGATGCTCCAATGATTCCTAAATGGAAGGAGACTGTTTTTGAGGAGATGAAGGCTCTTGAAAAAAACAAGATATGGGAGATGGTGGATTTTCCTAAAGGGAAGACAACTGTGGGGTGAAAATGGGAATTTACAATTAAATACAGGTCAAATGGATCGCTTGAAAGATATAAAGTTAGGTTGGTTGCCAAAGGATTTACTCAAACCTACGACATTGACTACCCAAAGACCTTTACACATGTAGCAAAGCTAAATACTATGAGAGTTCTCTTATCACTTGCAGCAAATCTCGATTGGCCTCTACAACAATTAGATGTGAAAAATGTTTTCCTTAATGGAGACTTGGAGGAAGAGGTATATATGGATGCACCCTCGAGCTTTGATGGAAGGTTTGGTTGGAAGGTGTGTAAGTTGAAGAAATCTTTATATAGGTTGAAACAATCACCAAGGGCTTGGTTCGAGAAGTTCACTTAGTTTGTTAAAAGTCAAGGGTACACTTGGGGGCAAACTAATCATACCATGTTTGTAAGACACTCACAAAATGGGAAGATAGTTGTGTTAATTATATATGTAAATGACATAATTCTCACCGGGAATGACTTGCTTGAGATAAACCGATTGAAATAGTCTCTCTCATCAAAGTTTAAGATCAAGGATTTGGGGTCCTTATGATGCTTTCTTGGAATGGAGGTTGCTCGATCAAGGAAAAGAATAATTGTTTCACAACAAAAGTATATTCTTGATCTCCTTAAAGAAACTAAAATGAGTGGTTGTAGGCTAGTAGACATCTCAATTGACCCCAACCAAAAACTTGGAGTGACAAAGAGGGTAATATGGTGGATACATCTAAATACTAAAGACTGGTAGGGAAGCTGATTTACTTGTTACATACACGACTAGATATTGCATTTTTCGTGAGCAATGTTTCAAAAGCTGAATCGAACCGGTCGGTTTAACCGATTGGACCATCGACCAGTCCTTGGTCCGGTTCGGTTCACCAGTTGGACAGGGTAAGGTGTTAAACCAACATCGAATCTTGCAACTCGACGATTCAACCGCTAAATCGGACCACCTTGTCGGTTTTATAAGAACCAGTCTGTTTTTTTTTAACCAAAAAATTAAGAGATGGAGGTGTGGAGGATGACGACCTGGAAGTGTTTACCGGCAAGGAGGATGGTGACAAAGAAATTGGCGAGGAGAATGACAACAAAAAGGTAATGGAGGCGATTTTGTTGGGGCACAACTATGTTGGTAAAGGCATTGTGAAGAAGAGAAGATTTGGAGGAAAACCAAGAGAGGTGAAGGCCGAGAAAAGAGGGAATAAGAAAGAGAGAGGAAGAGTGAGGGTGGATGTGGGTCTCTAGGTTTTTTTTTTTTTTTTTTTTTTTTAAAGATGTGAGGTGGACGGTGGTAATTAAGTCATTATTAATTGAGCATAGGATTAAATCTCTCAAAATGTAAACTTATTAAATGGGTATGTAAATTTTATGGGAAAAATTAAAATCTAGCCCATCAAAAAATAAATATTTAAATTTATCTATACTTAATTTCAAGATAGGAAATATAAATAATTAATTAATCATTTTTAAGATAAGAAATAATAAACTATATAATTATTAAAATGTAAATATATTTAAATAATAAAATTTTATTTCATATTAACCATTAAAAGTTATATTTTTATTATTTAATAGAATTAGAAATATCAATATAATAATAAGTTTTATTCTTTTCATGATTTAATCTATCAATATTAAAGATAAGATGAAGAAATATATTTAAAATTTAAAATTATTTTATATTTTTAATTTTTTAATTATTTTATTTTTAATAAAATTTAAATTATATATTTATGATATTACTGGTTCGACCAGTGAACTGTGAACTGGTAATTTTTCCAGTTCAATAATTGGTCCAGTTCTAAAAACATTGGTCGTGGGCATGGTAAGTCAATTCATGCACTCGCCCAATGAGAAACACCTTGAGGTAGTATATCGAATTATGAGGTATTTAAAAAGTACACCAGACAAAGGTTTACGCTTCTAGAAGACTACACAACAAAACAATTGGAGATCTACATCGATATATTGCACATATGTTTGGGGTACCTTGGTCACGTGATGAAGTAAGAAACAAAACATGGTTGCAAAAAACAATGTCGAAGCAGAATATCGAGCTATGACTCATGGAGTCTTTGAGATGTTATGGTTGAAGAGGGTATTAGAAGAGTTGAAGATGCTAGTTAACATGCCAATGAAGTTGTACTATGACAATAAGACCGCCATCTACATTAGACAGAACCCAATGCAACATGATTGCACAAAGTATGTTGAAATTGATAAACACTTCTGTAGACCCCCCTGAGTTGGGAGCTTTTTTATTTCTTTCTTTTTTTTTTATTTCTTTTACTTATTATTAGTTCTTGTGTTGGCCACCCCGGGATGGAGGATTGGGGGACCACCAGATGGGATGAGAGAGAGAGACGTGAGAGGACTTCTGCTAGGCAGGAAGCAGAGAGCAGTTGGAGGCAGGGAAAAGAAGCAACAGGCTGGGTACAAAACGTGTGAAGGAAGGAAAAGGAATGGGGGGGAAAACTGACGGGGAAAGGAGAAAGGGAGAGAGGAAGAACTCAGGGGTTTTCTCACGGATTTTTGCTGGAGAAGAGCTTTCTAGGTGCGTGCTTTGTGGTTTTTTTTTTCTCTTCTTCTGTTCATGTTTTTCATTATATTTTCACATTCATGCATTCGTCTTGTTGTTTTAGCTTTCATTCACCATTTGAATGTGATTGCTATGCCATTTTCTCATTTTCTGTGATTTCACTTGAGGCTATAACATATATGGGTTCATATGCTTCATGTTACCCTGCATTTTTTTTTTCTGCCATACATGTTATTTTAAATTGGTGAGTTCATTGTTGGGTTGTGAGGCTAGGAACGGAAAATGCTGAGTGGCCTTTACCAAAAATGAGCTATGAATTCCCTTATTATTATTGCTGGTTCGTGTGGGTTATGTCCATGGATGAGCGGTTTTGAGAGGAAAGAAGAAGCTAAAAGGAAGGCCACTTCGTTTTTTGTGGTAGCTGAGAGGAAGGGAGGAGAACAAGAGGAAGTTGAACACGTGGAGAAGTGAAGCTTGGAATGAGGGCCCCAACTTGGTCAACTCATTTCCATTCTTCCCATTCTCTTATGCAGCCACCTAACCCAATATAATTTTTTCACTGTTTTCCTCCACTTAAATTGCCTTTGTTTTTTTCCTTTCACGCGTGTGCACCAACATTCCATTTTAATTCTCTATCTTTATTTATTTATTTTAATTTTCCAAAATTTTGATTCCCAAAACTTTTATCTTCAAATACTCGTATAATTTTCCATTTTTTAAATCTAAATTCCAATTTCCGAAATTTCAATTTTCATATCAATTTATTTAATCATTATCATTTTACTCACCTATTTATTTGTTTATTTTTAAAAATTCAACATTTAAATAACTTCCAAAATTCTCACTCTTAAATTCAATTTCCAATACTCCAATTTCTTTCAAAAATTATTTTTTAAAAATCCATTTCTTAAATTTAATTTTTAAAAATTCCAAACTCTCAAATAACTTTTAAAATTCCAATTTCTTTCAAATTTAATTTCCAAAACTCAAATTCTTAAATTTAATTTTCACAATTTTTACTTCTCAAATAATTTTAAGATTTTCAATTTCTTTCAAATTTAATTTCCAAAATTCCAATTATTAAATTTAATTCCCAAGACTCTAATTTTAAAATAAATTTCAAAAATCCAGTTTTCTCTCTAACTGTTTTTAATTCCATTCGGGTTTCAAATAATATTTTGTTCCTCTTGACTTTACATAAGCATGAATGTAATTTTCATAATTCCAGAATAATGGAATTTGTGAGACTAATTAGTGCAAGATAGATCGGGCTTTGGTGGGGGCCCCACATACGTGATTTTTATGATTGATTGATTGATTGGTTGACTTGATATGATACATGATTGATTTATCATGTTTTATGATATGCTCGAAATTATTCCTTAATTATGCACTAACCTCACTTCTCGATAGCGCTTCATGGATCACTGCCCAGGTACGCATCCACATCCGCTCTGATCATTTTCGGTATGCATGTTTAGATTCTCACGTGTGCATGATCACTCTGAGTATTCATTGATTCCCTCATCAATTGCCATGATTGCTTCATTTTATTAGTAGAGACCCGACTTTAGGGACTTAAAGGGGTGCTACGGCCTGTACCGTACCTTCCTGATAAGTAACCTGACCCCCAAACCCGATCCAGTTTTTTGCAGACTGTCTTTTCCAAAATAAGGAGTCATACTTAGGGTTTTTCTTTCTTATTTTGTTTACCCTTTTAAAAATAAAACAAAAATAAGTGGCGACTCCAAGTCATTTTCTTAATCAATGGAACCAAAATTTCGAATAAAATAAAAAAATCGAGTTCGCCATCGAGTGGGAAACGCATGAGCCGAAATGCGGGGTCCACAACTTCATAAAAGAGAAGATCGACAATGGAGCTATTTGTATGTCATTTGTTCTAACAACGTAACAAATAATTGATATCCTCACCAAAGACTATTCAACCTTAACTTCAAACTTCTTGTCAACAATTTGGGCATGATTGATATCTATGGACCAACTTGAGGGGAGTGTCGAAGTTTTAGTAAACACTTTTAGGCAATAAAATCTTGATTTTAATAAATCACTTACTGCCATTTTTCCTTTGGCATGCACTTTTACCATTTTTTTTAAAAATTTTTTAACAATTTTCTCGATTTTCTCAAATTTTAATAAACATGAATAAATTTCATAACTCGGAAAATAATGGTTATTATTATTATTATTATTTAAGTATTTTTTTGTAAATTCTAAACAAAAATGTTTAGATAAGTTTGAAGTATTGAAATTGAGAATTATTTTTTATTTGACTATATTTTGTCTTACATGTACATTATGGTTATCTAGTCCTAATAAAAAAGAGAAAAAAAAAATGTTGAGTTTTGTTATCCTTGATAAGGCTAATGATGTGAAAACTCATTTAGTAGGGTAATTACTAACCTATAGTATATCATTAGATTGGTAGGGTTTTGGTAACCAACATTTAAGGAACATCTTAGGCTAGCCAATTTTGTAGTGGGCTCACTATGGTAAGTATTCTATTAATAACTAGAAATTTTTTAATATGTATTTATTGAAAATTTTGATTTAATACTTTTATCAAAATAGCACATGTAATACAAGTTTGTTTTATATGATTATACTTATGTTATAAATATTCCTCATTTCATTTTTGAAAAGTAAATGCACTTAATCTCTACCTTTTATTGGACATTCAAATACACTCATTTTATTAAATGTTTGTAGGTACACCTGATATTGGGAAGGAGTAACATGGGTAGGAAGGACTCAAGAAATTCCTTTATTTTTTTTTTTAACTAATGAGACTAGTTAATTTAGATATTGGTGGTTTATTTTACTGCTAATTTGAGGGAATTATCATAATTTTGATTTACCCATTTTTGTATGAAAAAATAAATTTCTAGTTAAGATTTTTTTTTGTTAATTTAATTACTGCTTCACACAAGTTTTGGATTAGCATGTTGCTTGTTGAGTCACTTTCATGTCAAGCTTTTAGGCTTCACATGTAAAACGATGATAAAAAGAAATATCACACAGGATTTCCTATGATATAAACAAACATTTTTCTTTTCAATAAACAAAAAGTCCAATAAAACTAAAAAAAATACTCCCTTAATACTCAAGCGTGTGTCTATATATAGACATTGAAATTTGATCTTATTTTGTTTTATTGTAATTAACTTCATTTCTAATTTTTTGTAATATTAAATTATGTTTCCAAATATATATAATATAGAATTTCCTTTATTCTTAGAAATTACACGCACTTGAAATTCGATCCTATTTTGTTTCATTGTAATTAACTTCATTTTTAATTCTTTATAATATTAAATTACTTTACCAAATATATATATATATATAGATTGAAATTTGATTAGATTTTATTTTATTGCAATTAACTTCATTTCTAATTTTTTGTAATATTAAATTACTTTACTAAATATATTTAATATATCATTTTCTTTAATATTAGAAATTATAAGTAAACTTAAATTAAACAATTAAATTAATTTATCAAGGCTCTCTATTCCCAACTTGCCCTTGCTCCACGCACATAATAATATACTTAATAACTTAAATTATACTATTAAATTAATTTATCAAAGACCCTCTATTCCCTACTTGTTGGAAAGTAAGTCTAATGGCTATGAGGTACACATACTAATATACTTAATAACTTAAATTATACTATTAAATTAATTTATCGAAGACCCTTTATTCACTGGAAAGTAAGTCTAATGGTTATGAGGCACACACACTAATTTACTTAATAACTTAAATTAAATAATTAAATTAATTTAAGGAAAATCATATAGTAGTACATTGTTAAAATAAAATAGATTTTTTTTTTTTTTTTTATGAATTTTACTTTTCACTTTCAAAATCTATATTTTGTGAGAAAAATAATCCTTAAAGCATGCACTATAGTAATTGTCATTCAACCATTCTCATGCAACCTAACTAATTAATTTTTATTTTTTATTTTTTTAATCTTAACAAAAGTCAAGAGGGTTTTTCATTCTTTGTAAACTTTTATTAAGCTTGACACGTGGGATATGTCATATTATTTTTTATTTTTTTATTTTTCCCCTCTTTCTCCATATTACTTGGAATTTGACACCACTCTTGACCATTTTTTTTATTAAAAAAATTTATGCTAATTACACATTTTCTCATGAAATCATTATACTTTCATTTCTTCTCACTCTTTTATCTTTTCATATTTATTAATTATTTATGGACACTTTATAATAAATAATTATTAAAAATTAATATAAAATAAATCCATAATGAATAAATTTAAAAGTTTATGATATAAGAGTTTATATATTCATCCTAAATAAAAATATTGATTTATTTAATAAATCTTATATTAAATAAAAATATCTTTTTTTAATATTATTTTATTATTTAAAATTTATAAATTTTTTAAATTTTAATGTGAAAATCGGAATTAATTATCATGATTTTAACTTTTTGCTTATGATTCAATGAACACAGTGTTAACTTTTTACTTGTGACTCTAATTAGATTTTAACTTTTATTTGATTAAAATGTTTAATATTTTATTTATATAAATTTAAAAAATTAATTGTGTAGTTAAAATTTTGAATTTTTTATATATATAAAATAAAAAATAAATATATTTTTCATGAAAATTGTATCTTATATTTTATATTAATTTTTCTTAATATTATTAAGAATTAAAATTTTTGTATATTGAAGTTGCACACCTTTCAAGTACGTCAAGAAAAAATAACACATCTTCGAGTGGTACTTTTTTTCATAAAGTAGTGATACTCTCTTTTCTAAGGGTTATGTCTATTAGTGTTATTTCGTGAAAACTCTCATATATATCACGTTATTTCATTATAGCATAACCTTACACTAAACTAAAAGTGCAATACATTTTTTTATTCTAGTGGTACTTTCAGCATATATCAATGTTAAAAAAGTGGTACTTTGCCAACATATCTTATCCTAAATTAAAAGTGCAATACATTTTTTCCATTTTGATTGTATTTTCAATATATATTAGTGTTACTTTCAGTATACAAGTGTTACTTTCTTTATAAAAAAAGTGATACTTACCAATATACTTTACCATAAATTAAACATGTATTGCATTTTTCCCACCTTTGTGTTACTTTCCACACACATTATTATTACTTTCTTCGTGAAAGAGTAGTACCTTCATTTCCAAGGGTTGTGTCAATTGGAGTTATTATGTAAAAACTCCCATATGTTTCACATTGTTTCATCATATTAAATAAGATGTGAAGCATATCAAAAAAGTACCAAACATAAGGATAGAACCACAATTAAGTTTTTATTTTATATAAATAAAAAATTAAATATTTTAACCAAACAAAAAGTTAGAATTACAGTAAACTTAGAATCATACGCAAAGGGAAAGTCATGTAACAATACACTTTCCAAAAATAATAGATTTTTTTAGGAACTTTTATTTTTGACTTTCCAAATCCATGTTTTGTAGGAAAATAATTTTTAAATCATGCACTCTAATAGTAAGAATAATTAAAAGACCAAAATTTCCCTCCAACCACCACTCTCTCAACCCAACTAATTCAATTTCTTTTCTTTTTTTAATCTTGGCAAGACAAGTCAAGAGGACTCATCATGCTCTTAAACTTGGTTTAAGCTTCATGTGCTGAAATAGCACATTGTTTTTTTCATTTTCCTTTTTTTTTTCTCCATTTTATATGTAATGTGACACCACATTTGACCTTTTTTTAAAATATATATATTCTAATTACATATTTTCTATTGAAATCTTTATAATTTTTTTTTTCACTCTTTTATCTTTTCATATTTATTAATTATTTATGAACACAAAAAAAAATATATATATAAAAATAAACATAATGGACAAATTTAGAAATTTGTGATATAAGATTTTATATATTCATGCTAAATAAAATATTTATTTATTTGATAAATCTTATATTAAATAAAAAATATCATTTTCACATTATTTTATTATTTATATATTTTAAACTTTTAAATTTTCATATAAAAATTATAATCAATGATTGTAGTTTTAACTTTTTGCTTAGGAAAAATCATATAATACACCATTAAAAAATAATAGACTTTTTAGGAACTTTTACTTTTGACTTTCAAAATCTATGTTTTGGAAGAAATAACTCTTAAAGCATGCACTCTAATAGTAATAATGATTAAGTCTAAAATTATCCTTCAACCATTTTCTCATACAACCCACTAATTAATTTTTTTTCTTTGAAAGAAAAGGAAGAAATGAAAAATAATGTGGTATATCACCACGTGTTAAGCTTAAACAAAGTTTAAGAAGTATGATAAGTCCTCTTGACATGTCTCGTCAAGATTAAAAACAAGAAAAAAATATTGAATTAGTTGGATCGTAGAAGAGAACGATGGTTGGTGGGTAAATTTGGACTTTCAATTATTTTTACTATTAGAGGGCATGCTCGAAGAATTATTTTTCCTACCAAACATGGATTTTGAAAGTCAAAAGTAAAAAATTCCTAAAAAAATCTTCATTTTTATTTATTTATTTATTTATTAGTGTACCATTACATGATCCCCTGTACAGAAGACAAATTGAAAACGGAAACGAGTATGTCATCAACCACAAAACTTACAAAGGTTATGTTTGGTTCAAGTATCCAAGGAAAGGATTAAAAAAAAAACAATACAAAATAATTTTCTTATGTTTGATTTTACTATAAAAAATATGAAAAAAAAAAATCAAAATTAAATTAAAATTAATTCAAAACTTATATATTTTTAAACTATTTAATATTTATAAAAAAAAAAATTAAAATAAGTAAAATGAATTTGAAATAGTATATAAAAATAATTATTAAATTCAATTGAATAACCATATCATCAGAAAGTGAAAAAGCAGTAATAATAAGTAAGAACCACTGAATTCCTTATCAAAAAGAATGTCATAAAACGTTAACGGGCAAATAGGAAGGGGTGAGATAGTAAAAATGGTACAAGCAACATTAGGTGAATGAGAGAAGCAACAATGAATATGAAGTATCTTACAAATCACAAAGTCAATTTGAAAGAGTGATCCAGCAACTCAAGCCTTTCATCCATAATGCCTATCGCACAAAAAACCTGACAATGGCGCCCCAGTATCCAGCCAGCTGTGAAATGCCAACAATTTAACCGTATAACTCAATAGGTTTTCAATCCAGTGTGACCTTCAACAACTTAACCATTTTCAGAATTTAAACACCAAAACAACTTACCTGAGCAAGAATGCCATTTCCAGTGTGACCTTCAATGACTAATCCAGCTGTTAGACCAAGCATTGCCCATGCACCATTAATCGCCTCAATTCTACGTCTTCTCTGTAGCCACAACACTTTTTTCTAGCATTATTTCTTATATGCATCTGGCTTTACCCAATATGAATAAATTTTGTATGACACCAAAACAAGTAAAACCAACTATCAAGCAAATCACAGCTCAGATACTGTATCCCAGCGTAACAATAAGCCTTGGGCTATGGTATAACTTTATATGCATTATGCCATCATCAGCTACATTGAACAGTTGTTTTGGATTAGGTTATCCATTAAGCTACTCACATTGATTGTTCATGTTTTCTAAGTTTCTAAGCATAATATGTACCCTACAACTAAGACTTCGAGTAATTGGTGGGTTCAATCCCTCTTTGTGTTTGTTTGAAGCCACAAAGGGAGGAACCGGACTTATAGAAAAATCACCCTCATTTATAAGGAATTGTGTTTTCTTCTCATGGAATTATTAAAATATGAAAATCGATTTAATCAAAGGTACAATTTCAAATGCTATGGGAGTTCCAAACCTTTACCATGACTTGGTCAGAAAATTTCACTCCATGTTTTGTTCAGCAACAATGGGTTCACAACCTATAGATTTTGCTATTGGGAGGATGCCAAACAAGTCATTAAGATTCATTATCTTGATAAAGTAGGCTTGAATCCATCCATTGCACCCACCACATAGAGCATCAAGTTTATTGATGGAAATGGAAGTTCCTTCACCTTGAGTTTCTCTTTTGCTTTAAATTCTTGCATCTGTTTGGCAGCTAAACGCTTCGCCTCCAAAGGATCTACCATTACTACTTCCTTATCAGAATTTCCTTTTCCAGCAGATACCTATATAATGGGAAAATATTTGCAAATCTGTAAATAGAAACAATTAAGAAATAACAAGAATTGATTTTCTTTATATTGACCACAGACCAATTAATGCGTTTGGATAAGGAACTTGAGGGCTTTGAAGTAAAAGAGATTTAGAATTCTTTTTCTTAAAAAGTATCTCGTTTAGAATATTTTTTATGGAGCAAGTATAAAATCCAGAAGGAAACTTCATAATTGGGGTTTTCAAAATACTGAGGAGACATCACTGTCAAATCCACATCACTAAGCAGTTAAGAGAAAGAGGCATGCCATTCCTATTTCTACCGCCATAACCACCATCATCACTGTGCCACACCATAAGAATCTCTCACAGCCACACTGCTTCCACTGATCTTAACTATGAGTAGCAGTTGAAGGTAGACCATAATACATTCAGAGTTGGAAACAAAAATAAATTCTATAGATCATATATCAGTGCATATATACAAAAATGAATATAGTATCATCCTCAAAAGATTGATGTGAACAAAAACAAGACAATCAAGGAAAGAATAACCTATCCCTTGATGTATATATATATAAAAGGACCTACACCCATGTATGACATGAAAACATCAGGTGTTCTTGTAAGTCCTTTAGGATTTTACCAGACCAGGACAAATCACAGTTTCAAAATGGATCATAACCTATCCATTGCTCAATGGCATAGACAAAAGTAAATGCTAAAAAAAACTACATATCGGGTAGTTCAGGAGGAGATTTTTAAGTACTACCTTGGCAGGTAATTGGCTTTAGAGGTATTTTTTGGACAGGACAGTCTGAAGGAACCCCCAGAAGTATGGGAAATAAAGTAAATATTGGTCCTCCAAGGAAGTTAGGGATCTATAAGGGGTACGGTTGTGGAAGAGGATTATGAAAAGAGATAGGTTTTCTGAAGATAATTGTTTATGTTGTTGGACAGAAGTAGGATGTTCTCTCATGTGATTTTCATCTTTGTATGTTTATATGGCCATGAGGTTTGTTTTCTTGGAACTTTTTGGCATAGTTGTGATAATTAGGGTAAAGGAAACACAAAGTTTAAGTTCTTCAGAGGACAGAGGAGGGAATTATGATACAAATATATGATTTCTCACATATAATTTCATAGTCAGAAGAGATGCTAAGGAGCATAAATATAAACTAACCAAATCTAATATTTGGATAGAAGCATATGATCATATAATTAAATCTGACTCTACAAAGCCTTCATCCCAACATATGACAGATTTCTCTTACTGTACCGTTCCTCTTGGAGTCTAAAGGAAAAGCTTCATCTTAACTTCAAAAGCATTATTCTTTTTCCATTTTGAGGATTTATATTTTCCAGAAAAAAGCATACCCATTAAGAAAACTATGATTCCAATGGTCAATAGGAGGAGGAACAGCAGAATCCATACAACCATAAGAAAAAAACCATGTCAATTTGCTACTACTACAGTGAACAGTGAATCATTTAGGAAAATTGCAGTTCAAAGTCCGAAAAATGTAATTTTTTTTTTTATCAGACCAAAAAATATAATTTTTCTTTATCAATGTTTATTAAATGCTTCAATAATGTAGCATCAATCATTCAACCAAAACTAGATCAACTAATGGTCTACATCTAGACAATCAGATTCTTACTACTGCAAGGCACTCATTTATAAATCATCAATCACATACCTAAAACATCTTTGACCATACTCAAACCAAATATATTGGCATTATACATGTGGAAGCCTTGAGTTGATTCATACATTAGGATTGGCCAAGATTTGAAATGCTTGACCCCTCGTGCTATGGGCAGTTCTAGGTATAACAAGGCTTGCATCTTGGCCTCTTCTCAATCCCCTCCTGAAAAGGAAAGAAAATTGTTAGATATGAAATAATTAACAAAGCTCAGGAGCTCACTTGGGTTTGCCTATGTGATGCTTAGTCCAGTTTGAGACATGTTTTTTTGGTGAATTGATAACTTTGTACTTAATTGTTAGTTAGGGGGGCTGAGGGAAGAGGAAGCATATCTATCTTCTTTCCCTTGGTGTTTTACTAATTCAAGTGTGTGAGTGATTCCCTCAAACTGCAATGCAGATCAGATTTATCATTTATCTTACAAGCAGTAACTAGTGTTTTTCATCTTCTTTCCCTTGGGACTTCTTAGTTATATCAACAAGGGTGTAGGTAGTTCCCTCAAATTGCACATGTCACAAGATATTAGAAGAAAATTACATCCCACATTTGCTAATTGAATTGGGTAAACACAAAACCAATATAAGTTCTTTGCATTGGACTTTAACTATCTCATTTGATCCTATAAAAAAAAACTATCTCATTTGAAAACCAAGTGGTGTCTAGTGAGGGAGCCCAAACATTTAATGACATTCGACTTCACACCCAACCTGAACCTATTTTTAGAGCCATAATGGCACCAATCCAAAAGCTTGGGTGGAGCAACATTTTTGCTCCCGAACAATCCCTCCTTGACCATGATGTTCCATGATTCAAATCCAAGGTCCTTGGCTCTAAAACCAATTCTTGGGTCAGGTTTTAATCCTCTCATCTAAAAACTAATTGATATCCATCAAGGAAGGCCGGACCTTTTATGACATTCAACATCACTATGATTTTAGAACTCTTTCCAAAATCGTCGTGGCATTTAACCCAAGACCAGGGAGAGCAGCGATGCTGCTTCCCAACAAAGTTGAACCACACATATGCTTTCATCCATCAAAGAATTGTTCCTAATGCTTAGCTTTCTCTCTTCTGCACATTTAACCTGGAAGAAAAGAATTAATTTTATTATGTTTCAATTTTTTTCTTTATAACCCTTTTTCTACATGTTGGGTGCTACCAAAAAGAAAAATGTGTTGAAAAGGCTAACTGCAGCTGTGAAGTGCAATATATATTGACACATAAAAAAACACAATTCCATACAAATTATAATAGTATATAACAAATAAACATAAAAAGAACAATGGGTGGTCTAAAAAAGAAAAAGGAAAAAGAAAACATATCTAAATAGCATTTATGATCCAAACTTTGAATATCAATCAATTTTTCTTTTGCTAAAGAACTCTTAAGGTACCCAATTTAGTTAAGTGATACACGGGTTAGCTGTTTGATGTCAATATTATGAATATGTTTGAAACAACTTCAATACCTTCCAATAAACATTTAAAATATTCCTATAGTATTTCCAGTCTCATAACTTGAACCAACTTAAGGCTAATTTCAGTCCCAGAAGCTGATGCCACCAAGTTTTAAGGCAGCCACTTCAGTATACTCACTTTAACATTTCTCCCCTCAAAATAATAACAAAACTATTCGAACAGAAGTAATTTTTCCCCAGACTCACTTCCACACACCAAAAGTTTCTCAAGTTCAGGCAAACCTCAAGGAGAAGGACCTGGGGTTCCATTTTTCATTCGTTTTGTCATCAATTCACATCTTTTCTATTTTTTTAATCATATATATTTGATATTGCAAGGCTGATATGCAATATATACAAATTATTTAACAATTTCACAACATGAGGTTAAGACAACCAAAATAGCTACCATAGTTCACTGGAAACTGGAACCCTAGAAAAATAGCTTTCTATTTTGGGAATAATAAACTATTATTCAATATTAATAACAGAAAGTGCTGCAAAAACCAAAAGAATCAAATTCTGAATCTATCTTTTCCTAATATCAAACACAACTAAGAAAGTGAGAATTGAAGGAAGGATAAAATTAAAGAAATGGGTATGAAGATTTACTGGAAGAAGATGGTTGGAGGGTGTGGTATGGATTGAAAGAGGGCACCATTGAAGGGAAGAAGACTTGACGACACCATATCAAAGTTTGTCCACCCAATTCCAACACCGAACTCTATCCGCTTTTGTCGCCGCTTATTTATTCATTGAGTTTTATAGTGTTCACTAGACCATTGGAAACTTCTCCATTGCCCATCCGGATTTCACAGCCCCACACCCCACCCCGCCCATCACCCCGAAAAAAACAAAAGGTAAATTTTAAAATATAATAATTTTAAAAATATTTTACAATTTATGATAATTGGAAAAAAAAATCAAATAGGAAATTGTTTTTTTTAAAAAAAAAAAAAAAAACTTCATTTTAAATACTAAAATTTGAAATTGTCTTTCAATAAACAACTTTAAATTTTAAAATTTATATTAATTTTTTTTAAGAGTTTATTTATGTTATAATAAAGTTGCTTTTTCAAAAAAATATTTTTAATATAAATTTTCAAATTTAAAGTTTTGTCATTAAAACACAATTTTTAAATTTAATACTTAAATTGAAATTGTCTTTTCCAAAATACCTCTTTCATATTGATATTTCACCATCATGTTTTAGTAAAATATGTATTTTTCTAAAACAATTCTCAAAACAATTTTAAAAATAATTATCAAAACCTCGTTGAGAAACTATTTTTAAAATAGGTTTTTCTTCTTTAGAATAAAAAACAAAAATTGACTAGGTTTTTACCAAAATATATATGAACTAGTTTTGCATACAATAACAGCCTTGTAAAAAACAATTTGTTTTCAAAACAAATTCTTAAAAATATATATATAAAGCACAACCATTTGCATCATCTCTTTCTCTCTTATTATGTCTTGCATTCACTCATTCAAAGAAACCATAACCATTTGGGTAGCCCTCGTAAGTGAAGTCTATAGATTGACAATTGACTTTCATTGTCTTATAATCACCCTTCTTTCACAATCGTAACAGTTTTTTATTCTTCATTCTCATAGAGCTGCTTCCAATAAGCCCTATGTTTGTTTTGCAATCTGATGTCATTACACCTTCAACTTCAATACCTCCACTCACTATTTAGCAACTCATTTACATTAAACACAAATATTAATCATTTAGTGCAACTCCCTAACCAGTTGTGAACTCCTATTTTTTATACAAGTTCCTGCTCGATGACAAAATTCATTTTTATTTATAAAAAATTGATTATTGAAAAGTTAGAGCTGCTATTTATTTTATTTTTTTTAAAGGAAAATGAAAATAAGAAAAAAAAAAAGTCACTCCTTATTTAGTGTCTAATTAATTATTAATGGATATTTACCAAATGAATGTTGAGATATTAGGAATATTTTCCTTATATTATTCTTTCCTTATATCATTTAGTGTTGAGATATTAAGAATATTTAAATATTGAGAAAGTTGAGATATTATGAATATTGAGATATTAGGAATATTGAGATATTAAGAATATTGAGATATTAGGATATTAGTTGTTATTTCCTTATATCATTCTTTCCCATTCTTAGAATGGTGATTACCCTCTATATATACTCTATACATGAACGAATGAAAATATGAATGAAAAAAACTACAATTTATCAATTTGAAGATGGTATCAGAGCCATGGAACTGAAATCCTGGATATTTTGTCGCTATGGTAGTTTGACAGCGATCAACCATCCTAAGACAAGCCCTAATATTGATAAGTCAACCTTCAAATGCACTCACTGCAATAAGACTGGTCCCACCAGTCTGGATATCTCATAATTTCAAAGCAACGACTCTTGGTATGACCCGGAAAACAATAAGGAACCGAGGGTTTGAACCATGGACCTTTAGATCATGTTTAGGCTATCAACACTTTGTTATTAATTATAATAATCGTGATCAACGGAAGAAGGATTCCAAGAAAACCTCAACTGCAACTGTTGCCGAAATAAAAACATAGGCTAATGTTGCTGAGAAAGCCTCTGCATTGGTAGCCGCTACTGATCATGGTGGTAAGTTTTTAAATACTTTTACACCTGTTATTAATAGTGCATGGATAATTGATTCTGGTGCTACAGATCATATGACTTTTGATTCTAGACAGGTTTCACCCCTTAGACCTTCCTCACAAAAAATTGTTTCCACAGCCAATGGTAACACAACCCCAGTCATTGGGGAAGGATCCTTAACTCTTACTGATACTTTGAATTTGGATTCTGTTTTAGTTGTTCCATCTTTAGATTACAATCTTTTGTTAGTTTCTCAAATCACTGCAGCCTTATCTTGTATTGTCATTTTTTGGCCTGAATTTTGTGTGATTAAGGACATCCAAACAAGACAGACGATTGGTTGTGGTATTAAACGGGGAAAACTTTATTACTTGGACTTGCAGTCAAAGGATTCAAATAAGTTGCAACAAGCCTTGATGGCAGATGGATCTAAGGGGGAGAAGAAAAAGTCTGAAATTTGGTTGTGACATCGACGTTTGGGACATGCTTCCTTTGGTTATTTAAAAAAATTGTTTCCTAGTTTGTTTGCAAAGAGTGATATTTCTGGTTTCCGTTGTGATATTTGTGAATTGGCTAAAAGCCATCGTGCTTCGTTTCCGTTAATTTTGAATAAAAGTCCGTTTCCTTTTATGGTTATACATTCTGATGTTTGGGGCCCATCCAAAGTCCCAACTTTGAGTGGCTCACGTTGGTTTGTTACTTTTATTGATGATTGTACCAGAATGACATGGTTATACTTGATGAAGACCAAAGATGAAGTGAACTTGTTGTTTCAAAATTTCATAAAATGATTGAAACTCAATACAATGCAAAGGTTCGGGTTCTGCGTAGTGATAATGGTGGAGAATATCAAAGTTCTGATCTTCAAAAGTATTTGGAAGGACATGACATCATTCATCAGACTACTTGTTCCAATACACCCCAACAAAATGGAGTCGCTGAACGAAAAAATCGACACTTGTTAGAGGTTGTTCGTGCTTCCTTGATAGCAGCAAAAACATCGATATCTTATTGGGGAGAAGCAATCACATATGTCGTATACTTGATCAATCGGGTACCTTCTAGCTCAATTAACTTTCAAACACCACTCCAAGCTCTTACTAATGCCGTAGTTGCCCCAACTGTCCCAAATCTACCTCCTCGTGTTTTTGGTTGTGTGGCATTTGTGCATCTACACAAGGACCAACGCACCAAGTTAACTTCCCATGCATTGCAATGTGTGTTTGTTGGATATGCATTGCACAAAAAGGGTTATCGATGTTACCATCCTCTAACTCGACAAATGTATATTACAATGGATGTGGTGTTTCATGAAGATTCAATGTATTTTTCATCTGAGTCTGAACTTCAGGGGGAGTACCATAAGGAAATTCAGACTCTCGATTATGATTATCATATCTTTGAGGAAGATGAATCTGGACAATCTGAACTAGTGAACCAGGAAGTGGGTGAGTTAGATATGAGTGGTCAACAATTTGGGTCCGAAGATGTTTTCACTGGAATACCAAACCAATCGTCGTCTGTTAAAGGTGTTCTTAATTTGGAGCCTGATCCATTCATGAAACGGTTACCACATCGTCATAATAGAGGTATTCCTAAACCCACATATGAACCTGAATTGTCTACTAAAGTCAAATATCTCATGAGCAACTATGTGTCTACCCATCGTTTGTCTGAATCAAATAAGTCATTTGTAAATCAATTATCTACTGTAGCTATTCCTAACGGTGTGCAGGAAGCCTTAGCTGATCCAAGGTGGAAAGCAGCCATGAATGAAGAGATGAAATCATTGTAAAAGAATGAAACGTGGGAACTCGTAGAATGTCCACCAGGAAAGAAGCCAGTTGGGTGTCGTTGGATCTATACTGTGAAGTACAAGGCAGATGGTAGTATTGAACGATTTAAAGCAAGACTGGTAGCAAAAGGGTACACTCAAACTTATGGAATTGACTACACAGAGACATTTGCACCTGTAGCTAAGATCAACACAATTATAGTATTACTGTCTTTAGCTGCAAACCTAGATTGGTCATTACAACAATTTGATGTGAAAAATGCCTTTCTGCATGGCGAGTTATCTGAAGAAGTACATATGGATCTTCCACTATGATGCATGGTGTTAGAAAAGGAATGTCAAAAGGTGTGCAAATTGAAGAAGTCATTGTATGGGTTGAAGCAATCCCCGAGAGCATGGTTTGGAAGGTTTACAAAGTCAATGAGAGCTTTTGGCTATCGTCAAAGTAATTCAGATCACACTTTCTTCCTAAAAAAGCAACATGGTAAGATTACGACACTCATCGTATATGTGGATGACATGGTAGTTACAGGAAATGATCCTGAAGAAAGAAAAACTCTACAAAATTATCTATTTAGAGAATTCGAAATGAAAGATCTAGGTCCTCTAAAATACTTTCTTGGGATTGAAGTTTCTCGATCAAGTGAAGGAATTTTTCTATCTCAAAGAAAGTATGCCTTAGATCTTTTACAGGAGACTGGAATGTCAGGATGTCAACCTGTTAATACACCAATAGAAGAAAGTCTGAAATTGTGTGTTGAGCCTAATCAAGTATCAACCGCTAAGGGAAGATACCAGAGACTTGTGGGGAGATTAATGTACTTAGCTCATACAAGACCAGATCTTGCTTATGCATTGAGTGTAGTGAGTCAATACATGCATAATCCTGGAGAGCAACATATGAATGCTGTCATGCGTATTTTGAGGTATTTGAAGAATGCTCCTGGGAAGGGAATTTTGTTCGCTAAAAATGTTGATCATCAAAGTATAGAAGTATATACTGATGCTGATTGGGCTGGTGCAGTGGATGATAGGCGATCTACATCTGGTTACTTTACCTTTGTAGATGGTAATCTTGTGACATGGAAAAGTAAGAAACAGAATGTCGTCGCTCGTTCAACTGCAGAAGCGGAATTTAGAGGTATGGCTCTAGGACTTTGTGAGACATTATGGCTAAGACTCCTCTTACAGGATTTAGGTTACCTATCTAGGCAACCAATCTGATTGTTTTGTGACAATAAAGCCACATGTGACATTGCTTATAATCCAGTACAACATGATCGTACAAAGCATGTCGAGGTGGATAGATTCTTCATTAAGGAAAAGTTGGATGATAAGATTATGGAATTGCCTAAGATTTGATCAGAAGATCAATTGGCCGATATCCTTACCAAAGCTGTCTCAAGTCAAGTGTTCTCAAAATTTTTAGACAAGTTGGACATGTGTGACATCTATGCACCAACTTGAGGGGGAGTGTTGAGATATTAGGAATGCTTTCCTTATATCATTTAGTGTTGAGATATTAGGAATGTTTAGATATTGGGAAAGTTGAGATATTATGAATATTGAGATATTAGGAATATTGAGATATTAGGAAAGTTGAGATATTAGGATATTAGTTGTTATTTCCTTATATCATTCTTTCCCATTCTTAGAATGGTGATTACCCTCTATATATACTCTGTACATGAACGAATGAAAATATGAATGAAAAAAACTACAATTTATCAATTTGAAGAATGAATTAGACATAATGTAAAAGAATAGGGTCGTGATAAAGGGATATTACAAAATATACAAGATAATGAATAAGATTATGACACAAATTGATTCATTAAGCTAATTAGAAAAATGGTTTGATTATTTCTATATAAAAAAGAAAAGGTCCAACATATCCTTAAAAGAATTAAAGAGTTCATTAAAATAAAAAGTTGATTCCAATTTATTTTATTTATAAATAAAGTTCTAATTTTTTTTTTTTTTAAAAAACCATTTGATTTATTTCTTATTTGGAAAAAACATTTCAAAGCATTTCATTTACAAAAAAATATTTTTTATTTACTTTTGTTAGAAAACGAATGGTTTGATGCAATTCTATTTGAGGAAAATGTTCCAATTTTTATTCACAAGAAAATAATGTTTGCAATTTTTATTTAAACAAAATAATTTTTATGATGAAAATATCTCAATTTCATTTTATTTACAAAAGAAAGGCTTCCATAGTTTTTATTTAGAAAAATAATTTTTATAAATTTATTTATAAAATATAATTCAAATCCAATTTTATCAACAAGATATAATTTAACAACTTTTATTAAAATTTTATAAATAAAAAAGGTATCATTTCTGATTTTATTTAAAAATGATTACTAGCTTTTATTTTATTTACAAGTTTAATGATTGAAAACATATTTTTATAAAATCAAGCTCTTATACGAAATAGTAAATGTTTAAATAAAGACTAATACACGGAAGAGAAGTACACACTTACATGTGTTTATTCATATTCAATTTCTAATTGATTTTCTATTTTTTTTAATTTTCTCACTATGCAAACAAACTTAGAATAAAATGGAACTTAGTAAATTGCATTATTTAACAAATCTAATAATTTTAAAAAATAATTTGAAATGCATAAATTAAGCCAATTAATAATAGAATTTCTTGCAACAAAACTATTCAGAACTATGCAAGTTTCTCTAGACTAATTCTGACATAAGAAAATTATAATATTAATTGACTTAATTTTTGCATTTCAAATTATTTTGAAAATTAATAAATTCATGAAATAATCATATGCATTAAACTTTGTTTTATTTAAAGCTTGTTTGCCAAATGTGAAAATTTGAGAAAGCTAAGGAAAACTAGTTGGAAATTGAGTATAAATGTAAATATAAGCATGCACTACTTTTTACTTATGCATTTATTATCCTTTATTTAAGCCTATACCGACTCATATGCTTGTTGAGCAAAAAATGATGACTTATTCAATGGATTCTCAATTTTCACATTAGGCAAAAAAACTCTAATCAAACAAGAACATTGAATTTGCTAATGAATCAAGTAATTTTTAAAAAATAATTTGTAACTCAAAAATTGGACTAATTAATATCAAAATTTCTCAAACCAAAACTAGTCCAAAATGATTATATCAATTTCTCCTCTAAATCATGTGAGATTTAAAAGTTTTAGTTGTTAATGATTCTAATAGATTTTTAAAATAATTTTAAACTAAAAAATTATACCAATTATTAAGAGAATTCAAACCAAACCAGCCTAAAATATCACAATAGTAATTGAAAACTTAATTTATACATTTAATAAAAAAGTTGGTTAATTACACATTTAAAAAATGAATGATTTTATAATTATTTAAAATAAAATATTATTTATGAAAATATTATTATTTATTTTTAACAAAACTCTACAATTTATAAGTTTATTAGAATATTAATTTTTATCTTTTATAATTTTTAGTGAAATATTGTCATAAAATACATAATTTTTTTTTTTATGTACAAAATCTATGAAGCAATTAATATCCATTTATTTTATATGTGTTCCTTATAATTTGATATATATTTTAACATAGAAAAAAAATTATGTGACTTTCTACAATATTATGATTCATTGTTAAAATTTTTTAATGTTATTAATTATTTTTAATGAAAAAAATATGGTCATATAATTGATCTAAAAAATTGATAATTTAAGAAGAAAAAAGGGGGGATGCATGAGTTTGTAAAGTGAAAAAATATTAGAAAAAAAAATTGATTTTAGAAAGATTAATAAGTGGTAAAATAGAAACGATAAAAGAAAAGAAATAAATAAAAAGACAAACAAAAGGCATGCATTTAGAAATATGAAAGAGTTTGTAAAGTAAAAATGATTAAAAATAATAACAAAATAAACATTTGGCAAGCTATATGTGTTTATAAAATAAATCTAAGCTTCTGATTTGGGGATTTGAGTTAAGAATTTTGGGCTTATGGGCCAAAATGCTTAAAAATTGGGGCAGCAAATGATTTTATTTATTTATTTATTTATTTAAATGAAACCTTTTTACATAATTCTCCCTTTTTAAAAAAACTTTTTTTACTTCAGGGTTCAATTCATGAACTGGCGATGGCATAGTGAAGATAAAAGGCTCTCTTTATATTGCGTGTTTTGTTAAGTATCTCAGCAGTAATCTAGGAGCATCTCAACACTTGTTGAGAATGAACTCCTTTGGCATTGAGGTCATCATGGGTCAGGGATTGAAAGATTTATTACATTATTACATCTTATAAGAAGGCTGCTAAATAATCACAATCAAGACAAAATATTAAACATATCCCAAATGCTACTTACCATGATTAGCCACCTATCTTCCCATATGTACCTATATACTTGGCATGCCTTCAAGAGTCTTTGTAGTAGCAATGTCCGGCAATGGATGCTGGACCATTAATCCCCTAATTGTTTCAAGGACCTTATGATCAGAAATTAGTACAAGTTTGGAGCATGCATTTTACAATTTTAATCACGTTTCAACACTTACTAGCCAAATTTTAGTGAAATTAAAAATCTAACATAGAAGAGAACATGGAAGCCGAGTTCAAAAACATTTGACAAGCCTTCCATAGATTAGGAAAAATCCTATCACAAAAACTTGTGATCAATAAAACGACTCATTTTTTCCTCCAGGGTTGATAGTAAGCTCCATCAAAATTCAGAGATGGATTCCCCAACCTGCCATACAACTATATGAAAGAAGATGCATAAATACAACTGTGCTTTCAAGATCACATGAATATCCTACATGGAAGTATCTATCTGCCATGTTGAATATATATGGATACATACCACTTAGTTTGCAAATATGACCTTGATTGCAACATGAAGATGGATCTTCTGGGGGGGTGTGTGCACCTGTAAACATGGTGTCTCTTTTATTATATACTTGAAAAAGTGCTAAGATGCCAGTGTACAAAATAGCATGCACAACTCATCATAACAGATTTACTTGACTTGTAATTAGAAAAGATGACATACATGACTGATTATAATGAACATATCATGAATAAAGAGAAAAATGCTTGGATGAATTTTTCTGACTGCTTAACAAAAACTCTATTTGATTCTTCTGCACCCTCCTCAGATGCCCATTTGAGAATAGCATCTTCTTGCAAGATGTCTTTGTCATACAGAAGATGCAAAATCTGTAAAGCAAAATAATGATGGTGAATCAGTAAAATAAAAACAAGCAACATTCAATCACATTGCTTTGAGAAAGGAGATCACATATGACAAGAAAAGTTAATCACTAACGTTGATGACTTTAAAGCACAAAAAAGAAGGGTGCATTATTCAGTGTTGCTCTATTGCTCATTAGAACAATGTCATTGACTCCTTGACAAATTTTATACACCAAGCACTGAAAAACAATTTGATTTAAAAAGAAAATAAAAAGTACATGAGTCATCAAGGAACACTCCAGTAATAAATAAATAATCTTGCTTTAATTCTTTCAGGAGAGAACATGAAAAAAAGCATGGTAACATCATACAATTTAAACAAGTGTTATCCAAGTAAAGAATTGATACAACATGCTTAATAAAAGTAGCAATTTTATCTCATAGAGACACTGATATGGAACAAAAAACACACTTTGGCCTAAGCATGATGGTCCAATGGGAGCAAATTCACTTCCAAGCAGAAGAGGTCATTTTCAAGTAGCATTCATGGATTCTATATTACTTAATGCTCAGTTGATCGATCTACATTATCCTGATCGTAATTTGATTCATTGATCCATTGAAATTATTCTATAAGGAATTACAGTGCAATGGCATGCCATGTGAGTTTCTAAGGGTCTACAATAGGAAACAGGTGTCCCATATTGACATGAGAATGTAGTCGAATAATAAGGACAATATAAGGGATTATGAGACACCCTTAAGCAGCAGATAAGAGCAAATCATGTGTCGCAAAGAGGTAAATCCAACCAAGTAACCAATTGCATATTGTAGGACAAAAAGAGCTAACCCAACAATAATGAATGCATTTAGTAGATAAATTGTGATACAGTAGACAATATTGATGGTTTTAAAGATTGAACGAGCAATTCTCCACTTGACAGACAATATAGGTTTTCAGAATGAAGAAATGCATGTCGGTTATACCACCATATATCTTCTGGACATATTTGGTTTTTGGTACCTATTTGGTTCAGCAATGTAGTACATATTATGTTATGTGGGTTTGGGCATGGGCATTGGCCAAGGGTTTGTGTTTAGGTGCCTGATCCTTAACATACCAAATTTTTGGATATGCAGACTCTTTTAAAAACTGATCTTGAATGGTACTTAGATATAGCATACTAAAGAAAAAACACTCAGAAGCAAAAAATATCACTCTTCAAAGGGAAAAAACTTTCTTTCCTTGTTCATTGCCTATTAAAAAGGGGAAAAAAAAGTCAAAATATTCAATATTCAAAGCAAAATAAGAGTATTCAACAAGGATCCCACACCAGATCTGGTTCACCAAGGAATTCCCTCAATAACATTTCATCAGTCATATATTTTAGAACCGTCTCTTCTGTAGTACAATCTTCAAAACGGATAGAATAGTCAACCTCATGCCCAGGTTTAACACCCATTTCCTGAGAAACTCGAGCTGCAACACTCATAGCAGCAACTCGCCGTGGCTGGGTACGCCCAACTTTTCCACGCTTAGTATACCCAGCTTCACAGTCATTGCAAGAGGGCACAGTGGTAGAGCTGGACGTGCCATTATCAATCTGCATCATGCTTACCATTCCAGGAATAAGGCCAAGTAGGAATAAGGGGCACCAAGACCGGCAGCAGCAAGGACTGCATTTGGAAGAAATACCTGTGCAGCCAAGGACGATGGTAAGACTGCAAGAGAAGGCATTTGTTTACCAGGTTATTCTTGTTCTAGCAAACTCGGCATAGAACTCAGCTTTTTCAGGCTGCCAATGAGGAATGTTATGGCATGCTGATTGTGAGATTGTGGAGCTTGTTGGGAACCGTTCAAAGGATTCGGGCATTGGCACTTTCTCTTCCTGCGAGGTATTCAACTGCAGCAAGACTGAAGAGAACATTAAAGTAACCTTTGTCTATGAACTTCACAGCTTTGAGAGACTCAATGATCTAACCGGACAGCAAGGATGTGTGATCCTCCTGTTTGGGTAGTGAGTATTTTATCTTGATCACTATTTTCTTGAGGTCAGTGGGCTTGCATTCAAAGTGGTTGGACCTTGGATCATCGTTCCACCACATGAATCGAATGAACCAGCTGGCAATGGACCTAATGGAGGCCTCCCAACGAGTTTACTTTAAGAGCTTCTTGAGGGCCCAAAGGATATTGCAGAACCTGGACTTAGGACGCCATCTGGAGGGATTATGTCTAAAGACTTGATGATAAAAGTGTAAGTGAAGGCATATTCTTGGAGCTTCTCAAATCTCCCTGACTTTGAGGAATGCCCAACAGCCAGTACTACCACCAACAGCATTGAAAACAAGGAAGCCTTGGAGACCAGTACAATAGTCAGCCAGTTTTCGGATCTGCTCCAAGCATAGAATGAGAAACTTTGATGGACAATCGGAGTTTTCATAGGACTGTTATTGTTGAATCTCTACAGCTAAGCAAAATCTTGAGGAGAAACACATATAGGTTTGGGATTTTTCTCCTTGTAAAAATGCTTAAGTTCAGAAAGGTTCTTCAGTTCTGAAATTACAAGTTTATCAGCAGCTTGGATTTTATGAGGTTCATAAGGAGTATGAGCAACTTGGAGCTGAATATAAGCTGACTTTAAGGAGGAGATGTTCATAAAAATCTTGGATACCAGGGCTTCTAGTGCTTCCGGAGTCTGATTAGTGGCCTCTTCCATGGGTTGGGGGTGAACCTTCTGGCTGTTGCTCTCACGGAGTTGAGTTTCTTTCACTCCAGTGGGTAGCATAGCTACTTCCAATGAAAGGGGAGTAGTTCAATGGGTTTCCAGTACAGCATAACCTACAATAATTGAATACCACCGACTTGTCGCATCCATCTTATTGCAACAGCAGATCATTTGCCTGACACCAGGGGTGAAGGTAAGCAAAGCATGCTCACGGGTCTGACCATCCTTGGAAATACCAGTTTCAAAACCACCAGTGGTAGAATCAATGATAAGCACAATCAGCCTGCGAGGTACCAGTGATCAGGTTCTTCAAGAAGTCACGATGTCCAGGAGCATCAATGACAGTGCAGTAACATTTAGTGGTCTCAAACTTCCACGAAGCATGCCAATCCCAAATGTCTATCAATCTGTTATTTTCCGAATACAGGGTGGTCAGATTTGACAAATTTCCCAACTCCTTTGATGCCTCACCAGTTACATCATTCCCTTCTGACATGAGTGCTCAGAATCCCAATTTTGAGGAGATTCTGATGGTCCAGAAACACGTGGCATCTTCAGTCTCTGACCACTTGAGGGGGTGAAGAAACTGCGAGGAACAGCTTGCTGAGGGAATGGCAACCGAGATGCTGTACTTGACACCACCAATTTATTTGTATCAGAAAGGTTGGGGACCACTGGCAGCCAAGGGGGCAGAATGACCTATCAAACTTGAAGGTCTTGAAGGTTTCAAAGTCAAACTGGAAGTGGGCCTAGGAAGCTCATGAAGCTCATTTATTTTGGGTTCTCTCATAGATCCTGTACCAGCGTTTCATTGATCCAAGGACCATCTTGGGCTGTAGGAAAATTGAAACTTAGGAAATTGTGTCTGCTAAAAAGTTGCCCAGTGGGTGGGATCTCTGCATAAAGTCATCCACTGGTATAGGAAGCTGAAACTGAGTTTCAACCCCATGACCAGCTGCCCTCATCTCCGAACAATTGAGACTGATCATGGATTTGGGCATGAGTTTGAAAGCCAGAGAGCATTGTCTATACATATTACCCTGCATATTGCTAATCTCTGTTCAGTGTAGCGTAGTGCCAACATAGCCAGCAGTTGCCTGGTAGAGTGCAAGTCCAGGATAAACAATGGCTTCTTGGGAACCAAAATCTTCATTCACAAGAACCCAACGGCCATGAAAGTCTCTTACATGTAAAGCCTGCTCTATGATGGAAAATAGCAGAACGATGGGGAGAACGGGCCTCAATGCATCTTACTCACAAGTCATTATAGCCAAGGGTTGAAGTAGAGCATGCCCTGATAGCTAGGGGGTTGATTTGGACCAGAAATGCCAACCCAGATTTCTCCAGGTGAACCAAACACAAACGGAGAAAATAAGATGAACCAAGTACTATGTTAAGCCACGTTTCATGTTAAAATCAATGGGCTCAAACATAGGTGAGTGAATCCAAATTGATTTTAAAAGAGAAACAGAGAATACCATAAAGCTCACCAATGCGACACAACGGATTAGAGGCAAAATCAGAATATGCACACAGAGAATCGGAGAAATGAGGGATGAAACAAATAACAATCTAAGAGATCAGCTGAAAGGAATGTAGGACCTTCTGATATTCATACCCAAAATCCACTACAAGCATGTGGATCTCTGATAGCCATGCTCAAGCATATAACGAATTATAGACGTAGCAAATGAAAGAAACCCATAAAAGAGCAGGAGTGTTACAATGAAGAACTTACCTCCAGGGAAGTGCAGACCGCAGTATCCTCTCTCCTCTCACCCATGTCTCTACTACCCTTCTTCTCTCTGCTCTTTCTCTGGTTCTTCACAGGCTTCTCTCTCTCATACTCTGATTTTTCTCTGTTTTCTCTCTGTGCTCTCAGTCTTTTTCCTCTTCTCCTTGCTTCTTTCTTCAAGCCAACCCTACTGGTTCCATCTCCAACTACCTCATCTAAACTTTCCTTCCTAAGCTCAGGAAAAATACTCCAAAGAACTCCCCCTCGTAGGTAGCAGAACCCGCTCCCCCTCTGCCTCTAGCTTCCCCCCCACCCCTGCAGAAGACGCTCCCCTCTAACAGAAAATAACCCCTCTGAATATTCTCCAACAAGTGTCTCCACCCCATTGCATTTCCAACCCACTACCTGATTCACTGACCACCCAACCAGGAAGCAGCATCTGGCTCTTTAAGAGCCCTCCACTTGGCAATACGAGCTGCAGAAAATGCATGAAACCGAGTCCCAAAATGGGGGTCTACAATAAGTCTAACATTTTACATGACTAATTCTAAATCTCTAAATTTTTTCAAGATAAAAAGTATTCTCTCAACTTTTGCAAGATAAAATCTATAATCTTTTAAAAATGTAAAATTGCAAGGAGGATTATTTTTAAAACATCACTATTAAAAGTTTTTGTATATGTCAATGCATTATAGTAAATATATACGTATGTATTTATAATATTATGTTTTCTTATCGCTAGTAAACATATCGAAGGCTTCTCTATTAGTTTTTCACCAATCAATGCATTATAATTGCATAGCCTCTATGGTAGAAAGCTTCCAAGGAAATAATATTATTACTCCCTAAGATATTTTTGTTGATGTGCTCTCTAGGATGCTCTGTTAGATTCCTAGTTGGCTATGTTGTTTTTCATTTTTTATATCATTTTTCTTTTAATTAGTTTTAGGAATAGCTCATCCTTCCTTGTATTTTGCTATTTCTTATAAAAAAAAAACTAAAAAAAATCGTGTGCATACAAAATAGTATATGACATTTATTCTTTACCAACACTAAATTTGCATGGGTACTCAACAAGAATCATTTTCTTATATAGATAACTAGAATATTAAATTTATATCAGAAATTTTTCATTATCTTTTTCCTTTTTCTGCCTAATGCTTTGACTCTTTTCATGTGAATGTGGTATTAAGCAACATATAGAAACATTTTAACCCCAACCTTATACCAAACAAAAAAGAAGTATTGAATAGATGTCTACCATGCAATATTAAAATGCAAATTCATAAAAGATTACAATAATTTAAAGATTGAAAGTTAGCTATAACAATACCATCCAGGCCAATTTTTAGTCCACATTTTGGGTTTGTTTGGAGAATTTGGTGTGAATTGGTCACAATAGAATGAGTTACAAGTGTTGATCTGCAAAGAAAAAAAAATTCAACATTGTGATCTGAGTTGAAAGTCAAAATTTTCAGCAATCCTTACCAATCAAAAGAGAACAATAAGGAAAAAGAGAAAGGAAAGAGTTCTTTTTTAAAGGGAACATTAGAAAATATATTAATAGCACCTAAGAAAGGATGCACCCAATACACACAATGTATACAATATGCGTAAAAGGTAAGCTAAAACAGAAGAAAAAAAAACAAAAAAACAAAAATAAAAAACAAAAAAAAATGTTCTTTCCTTGCATGAAAAGTGAAAATTGTATCTTACACAGAATAAAGAGCTAAAAACAACTCTTTTGCAATTTGTTATTGTTTTGTTTTCCTATTGATTCTTTACTCCAATAAGAAGCAAACTGTAATTTAATTGCTGCTACTTATCACATGTTGCACACATACTGTGAAAGAGCTAGTGGGAGAGAACGAGGGAGAGAGAGAAGACTTAATATAACAACGGCATAGTGGATTGAGAGAAGATATAAAAAGGAATGATACTGGAAGACAACTGGAGTGATTCTAGAAGTTTTTTCTTTCTTCTCCCAATTTGTTATTTTTTCCTTTTGGTTTTTGAAATTACAAACGCATTCTTTAATCTTTCACTATCAATAACCATTTCCCTTCAAATAGTTGCTACCATAACTTAGTAGCCCTACAATTGCTGTTGAGGATGTAGGAAAACCCTAAGATGATTGTCCACCATCAAATAGGTGGGCTAGGGATTCGATCTTCTAGGATTTAAGAAGAGGAGCAAGAAATTTATTTATTTATTTTTAGGTGGAGCAAGAAATAAAATGTACGTCAATCAGGGAAAGTAAAAATAAAATAAAATAAAATAAAGAAAAAAAAAAAAGGAAACCTTTAGAGTCTCATTAAGGCCTTGTAGGAGTCTCACATAGAAGAAAAATAATGGAGTTAAGCATAATAATGATAATAATAATAATAAATCATTCATCTCATTTTATATCAATTAACGTTATTTATAAACTTAAGAAATCCCTAAAAATTGAATAAACTGTAAACATAACCTATGTAGTAATATATCAACATTTTAATTCATTTCCTAAAACTATTAAATATTTTCCAAAAGATTAAAACAAAATAAATTTAAAAAAAAAAAAACACTAAAACTAAAACTTTATAAACTTCTTGTGACAAGAGTTGCTTTATAAACTTACTTTACTTTATAAAATTTTGTATAAATTCCTTGTACGGCAGAGGAGTTCAATCATATTTTGATCTAGTTTTCATAATTTTGGGGAGGACTACTCATCTTTCTCATGTTTCTATTTAACCATAATAAATACATCTTTTGTTTCAAATCAAAAAATAAAAAAATAAAGCAGACATCTAAATTCAAAAGAATCAAATACAAACTATAACAAAAAATATTAATTTAGAAACTTCTTTTAAGGAGAATTTTAAAACTATTAAATAATTATAATAAGAAAGAATCTAATCTCCAGAATTACCTAAAATATTAATTTCGATTTAACTTAAACTTCTAGCTAAAGCTAAAAATAAGAAGCAATTCTTAATGGCTCTTAGTTTCGAGTTCTAAAATAATGTGGTAGACTACTAGTCTAGTAGCGTATAATTGAGCTAGACACCCTAACTTGACTACCAGTCAAGTTGTTGTATAACTAAATCCAACCCCTTAGTAAAGTTGGTTGAAAATACTCTATGTCAACTCCAATCAAGTAATTGTATAATTGTGATGTAGAACAATCGTAAGATGGTTGTATACAATCAAATAGGTGGACTAAGGTTTCAATCTTTTAGGATTTAAGGAGGAAAATGAATAATAAAAATTATGGTAATGGGGAAAAGTAAAATAAAAGATAAGGAAAAGTAAGATAAAGGATAAAAGATGGAAACGTTAGTGTCTTAGAAGAAAAATAATGGAGTCTCACCATTAAAATTTGTAGGGTATGCAAAAATTATAAATCATTGGTTATTCATTAATTTAGTTTTACATTGATTACCCTTATTTTTTATTTTTTTTGTTCTTCTTAGCAACTAAATTGAGTATTTAATTCATCTTCCAAATAGATCTATTCACTTATAAGAAAATGAATTATAATAATATATATAACAATGACAGTAGTAGTAGAGTAATAATAATAAAAATAATATAACTGGTATGAGAAAATGCATCTGTGCACTAATGAACTATTGTTAGATTACTAAGGTCAATTGAAATTACCAAACCTTTGCCTAGTGGAATTTTAGCAAGATCAAGTCTTAGAGTGAGCTGATATCCCTCTCTTGCAGGTTCAACAATCTCCAAAACATCAGAACAAATTCCCTTTATCATCTCTATGGTGTAATGTGAAAGACCATGTGAGTGCAGGATTGCTTGGGACAGTAGTGGGGTTGCTATTGACAAGTAGGTGTCATGTGGAATCAGATGCAGAAGACTGTTAAACACATAAATGTCAGAAATTCAGAAACCATTTGTCAATATTTCAATATGGTTCCAAGATGATAAAATATTTTTACCCTAGGATGCACCTTATTCCCAAAACTGAGTAATTCCTAAGTCTAGATTATCTCATGGTTTTGAATTTGTAACTTTTTCATGAAAAATGATAGATGATACATGATGGAGCAGTTGATTAATCCGTTTAGTGAATGGTCAATCAAGATCGGGGGAAAAAATGGAAAACTTATTTAAAGTGTAGATTTAAAGTATGTGAGAAACTTGCCAAAGGTTTTACCTGGACATGGTATTCCACCGACCCAAATTCATACAAGTGGTGAACAATCTCCATAGGCTTCTCAGTGCTGCCATGAAAGAAGTAATCTTGATCATTAGTGTAATTTAATTTTGTTCTGCACTAAATCAAACTTCTACTATGCTCCATTTGGCTGCTGAGAAGGTCAGAAATAAATGCTACAATAGCACTTTCATTCCCACGAAGATCCAAAAATTCTTTTCTTTTCCTTCATCTTCTCAAGAAACCAAACAGAGGATTAGTTTTTTAATAATGAAATTGTATGTGGCAAAACAGCTAATTCATACTGAAACATTTGCAGCAGGAACAATGGCAAATATCCATGAGATTGATCCTACTAATGTTAAGTTATTAAACTAGGAGGTTAATGAGAGCTTGTCAAATTAACTGATGATATATACTTTAAAGCATATTAAACTTTTGTAAGTCGGTTAATAATTACTGAGTGATGTTTGATTTAAACGTTCAATGCACCAAATAGCCCTAACAAAGCATTACAATGACTCATTTTTCATTGAAAATTGCAGGGCACTAAAAGTAATTTTTTGTTTTGCACCCTATCCACACTATGAAATGGCAGATTCTCATTTCTGGATGACTGAAATTGAAGATAAAATGTGCTAGAAGGTTGCCATGGTATTGTTTTCCTCTTCCCACCGAAGTTGTGATCTTTGACTTCAAATTTGAAGACAAGAATTGACAGATCCCCCTTACCCACTTGGTGGAAAATGTTGTAACTACCAACCAAAGTGAAGAGAAAGCTTCATCCCACAGGGCAATCATTGGACTATTCACTGGGTATCTACCTGGAAATCACATTTTCTCGTCTGCCAAACAGCACGAGTGCTCAAGAGGTCCCCACCAAGTGGAAGCTAGGAGACCAACTCACTGAGTGTGACGACCATTGCTCCTATGATCATTGTTGCCTCTTGTCATGCACACTGTCTAAACGGGTAGGCAACAATCCTTGTAGCACAACCTTGGCAGCAGACTTTTATACAGAATGGGCTGCTCCTTCGGTGTCTAGGTGGCAAATAGGTAGACATCCTAAGTACTGATAGTGGAACAATCACATGCAAACCCCTTTAATTTTTCCAAATAGACTTTCTAGAAAAGGAATCATAGAAATCACAACAAATTTTGAGATGAGATTTCTTGCAACCTAGATGCCCACATGTGGAACAATGAAGAACTTTCTTCCATCGTGACCTCTTATCCAAACAAGGTATAGAATGGTCCATAGGTTTAATAGCACAATTAAACAATATAGTTGGCCCATGACATTTTCCATATGACCTATCCAGAATCTCACCTTCATCTTTCTTAAATCACTTAATATCACATACTACAGCTCGTGCTAGTTTACCATTGATAGATTCTCTCTCTAATTTTCATTTTCTCCAAATTTCAAGTCAGGCAAGCCACTAAATGTGAACTCTAATACTAAATTATGGTGAATTTAACCAAATTAAGGGAGTGAAACAAGTTAGAGCTTCCTCATACGTGATGAAGTCTATGAACAGGAAAAAACTCATTTTCGGATGAAGAGTCTAGGGATAAACGCGAGGGTCAAAAGGTAGTGCAGTTGAAGATGGCCATGCATGGCCAATTATTTTTGCGTGTATTTTACATGCAACATTAAATTCAATGTCTAGTGATCCTCCTTGCATTTACAATTCTTGTCAATGGTCTTCGGGCATCCAATCACCAAAGCCTCCTAGAGCTTTCTAGCAAGAAGGCAAGCAATTGTGCTTGACTCAACTCCAACAATGACAACAAACCCCATCCAAACCTATATTCTGTAATTGGCTTTTGACCTTATTTCCAAATTACTCCGTTGACCATCAAAAACCTTCTTTCAAGACCCACCAGTCCAATTGGATTGTTCTCTTCCATATTTGGGTTCTCTTAAAGGAATTTCAAAGCCTCCAATGTATTTAGGTGATCCAAAGGCCAAACAATGGCACCTATATCTTAACCATCAAGAACTACAGGTCGATCATGTGATAGACAGGACCAATAAAAATCTTTGAATTCATCAACTAAGTTCTCGACAACATTGGGGATTGGACTTTGGGGCAAAACCCATTAACAATATCCCTAAAACGGATCAAAAATTTTAGCTTCTGAAAGTTATTCCCTTTTTCAGACACCCCTTTGTAACACAAGAATGCTATGCTGATAGTATCTAGGAACAGTCATGAATGAGGCCATAATACTAAAGAGTTCGAATGATTTCCATGCATCTCCATTCATTGCAGCCCCGGATATGATTGCATTCCATCTTGAACGTGTTTCCTCTTTCATAAACATCAAACAGATTCTTCACTTGACTTATGAATCTATAACCACACACTAAAGCACAACCCTCTTCTCTCAATCACAATAGAGTACAAACTAGACAATCAAAGTAAACCCCAAAGGCGTGACCAAAAATGACACAAATGGAGATACCAAATATGGAGATGGATGATCTCAAAACAGAGTATGACCAAGAGAATAGATAAACAAAAGACTCATTAAATGGAAACCCATTTCATGCTGAAATCAATGGGCTCCGAGACCAGTGGCACATAAAAGATTCAACGCAAATATTGAAACAAGATCAATAATAAATTCTCATTCGCAAGAGCAAACAACATTTTAGACTCAAACCAAAAAAAAAAAAAAGAATAACAAAACAGTATCATAGGTTCACCATCAATCAATACAATACTCAGAATTGTGCAGGAAAGCAAAGCACAGTCATATGAAAATAAGAAAGGTACAAGTTTTCAATGGTGACCATACCTAGAAGAACCTCCCTTCAAGCAATAATCTCCCTAGCTTCTAGTACTCTTCCTTCTCTAAGCCCGGCCTCATCCCCCTCAGCTTCTCTATTCTTCTCTTTTGTTTCCTACTCTCTCTCTCTCCAATTCTCTCACTTTGCTCCTCTCTCCATTTTTTCCCCCC